>NW_015113686.1:148200-151538 GCF_001443285.1 Poecilia latipinna | reverse complement strand
TTTTACTGTAGGTTAATTTTGGATCCAAGTATGCTTTTGATTTTTCAATATACGGCGGTGTTATTGTCAATACGTTGTTCTTGGTGACCTTATGTGGTTTCAAAACAGTCCCAAGAAGGTCTAAGCAGCTGTTTAAGGCCTTTTATTGTGATTTTTGGTATTCTGTAGCTTTAAAACATTGTTGAATTATATTTCTAATAAACTTGTCGGCCTTTATTTTTGTTGCAGCCATCATATGTCGAGCTGTTGGCATTTTCTGACTCATATTTTAGCGGCAGAAATAGCAAATAATTATCTCTCGCTGTTGTATTTTTTTTTTCTCCAATTAAATTTCTGTTTTCTCTTTTGTGTCTCGGCAGCTGTTGAGTGGTAAAGGTGAATCTGTGGAGGGAATCAATGGAGAACTTCATGAAAAGGTAAAACCAAAAATATATATATAAATTATTCTGATCAACAGTTAGCTGTTAGCGTTTCTGCAATAAATACTGCATGTAAAATTTGCTAATGTCAATTTGCATTGCAGAAATTATCTTCAATAAAAGCAGCTAATGTAAAACTTCTGGTCCTCCATGTTTGAAACGAATGCAGGAATCCTGGTGGACTGTCGACTCACCCTCTTTAATATCTTGACATATTTCATGGCTTTGCATGAGTTTTCAGAAAGAACCTTCTCCATGAGGTGTGTGAAGCCTGTGTGTGTGTTTTCACAGAGCGTGAACGGGTGTGTTCCCTCGCTGTACCTCAGCAGAGACAGGAGGAGTGAGTTCATGAGAGGAGGAGTCGCTTCGGAGAAAGAGGCTCTGCTACTAGGTAAACCAGTTAGCATTAGCTTAGCCGGGGAGCCGCGATGTAGTTCAAGAAAACTGAATGCTAATTGTCAACGTTTTGTCAATTTACTGGCAAAAACGTAAGAAACGGTATCTTTGGGGGTATATTTTCTGAAAATACAAAGTATAGTAAACCCAAGGTAATCGTGAGTATTTAGGGACCACCACTACCCACAAATAGTTGAAGTATGAGAATACCTGAGATACTTCTAAAAACACTTATAACTGCATATTTTAATAGTTCAAACACCAAATATTCCCTAAAATGCGTTGAAGCGACTGTGGAAGCCGTTTCAGCCTTTACCGCCAGAGCTAACGTGCGGCTGTTCTGCGGAAAAAAAGTTAAATGCTTCAGCAGAAAAAGAAAACTGAGCAGAGATGCTTTGTGTTTGGGGGCATGGTCAACAGTTGGTGGTTGTAGCATCACAAAAATTAAGAAAGAAAATTAAATCTATGCTATTATGTGTTCATATGGTGTCCTGTGGGATAATTAAATTTAAACTGAATTTGGTAGAAATAACAAGTCCAGGTCCATTTTTCTTCAGAGAGCTGCTGCTGCTTTAATGTGATCCAGAAGTGACTCTTAGTGTTTCTGTTGCTCTGTTTCCATTACAAATGTGAACAAAACTTCTGTCAATATTATGTTAACATAAAAAAAAACAATTTCACAATTATGATGTTTCCATTAGATTAGAATCATAATTAAAATCACATGTGAATAAATTTGTTTTTTTGTGACGAGTGGTTGAAAAACATCCTCCTCCTACCACTTCCTGTCGTCTTCTTCTTCGTCTTTTCCGCCAGCGGCAACGTCTGGTTGTTGATCACGTGACTCATGTGATGCGAAAAAACTGTTTCCATTGTAGTTTTGCAAAATACACTAATTTCAGTGCGGCTGAAAAACTACCTCAGTGTAGCAAAAAAGTGTTTCATTGAACGTTTTTTCAAAATCGGCATGTTTCCATTATGCAAATCTATTGTCGTAATTCCAATTTAAGCAACTGTACGGTCAGTGGAAAGGCAACTGACTAGAAGCTGAAGACCAAACACTTCAAACCTGCGTGTTCAGGTTTAGACAACTTTTTTTTTTTTTGACCCTGTCTGCTGGCTTGACTTTAAAGAGCAGACAGAGTGTCGGGAGGCCGATTGTTGCTCCAGATGGATCGTACCAGAACGGTAAAGAATGTTGGCTGAGCCGCATCATATGGAGACATCAGCCATATAACCGTGAGTTTACAACACAGCAGCACCTAAAACATGAAAGATGGGAGGTGTCTGAACACCTGTTGGAGTTCATCCCACCTGAACTCCACCAGCAGCCGTTAGCACACAGACACGTTAGCTATCTGCACCGGATTTGTTTCAGACGCCTCTGTTTTATTTATTCATTTAAAAGCCCTCGTGCTCCACAAGCTGTGTGGCTGCTATTAAATGGAACGGAGAGATGTGTATTTGGGCTGCTGTGTCCGCAGCAAAAAAAATAAAATAAAATAAGCGGCGAAGAGAAACAGCACCAGCACATTTATCTCTCTTAGCGGCAAAGAAAAAAAATAATACAGATATGAGAAAAGAGGAGGCCCAGCTCCCAGCTCTCTGTCTTCGTCCAAGGCTGCCCTGCCTGTGAGCAGAGGAGGAGGATGGAAAATACAGAACATAAGCTGCATGATTTTAATGTAAACATTCGAAACACAGGACTTTGTGTGAATGTTTTAAGCACAGTTTTCTGAGGTCTTATGGCTGCCCTGGCGCTGTGTCTTTCACTTTATGGTTCCAGGGTAAACACACAGCAACACATTAAGAGTCACATTGTCCTTCCCCCAGTATTCAGCTCCTATAAAATGTATTTACCACCAAAAGAAAAGGTGCTTTACCCTTTTTTTTGCTTTTACAAATTGATCAAAATTGATTTTTTTTTTCTCCCAAAAGCCCTTCATTACCAACCTAAAAACTAATTTCTAAAAATTATGGACAGTCTGATACCCATAACTGGTCAAAGAATTAATCAGAAGGCATGTTAGGCTATCAGTGGTTGGACATACTCGGAGTGTTTGGTATCCTAAGGTGAAGTGAATCTTCCTCAGTGCAGACAGAGCGTCAGCATGGCGTAGCATGACATTAAATCGTGTTTCTATTAGCTAACTGCTACATGCCACATCTGTAGTTTACGGTTTTGCAGTTATTTTCCACGTTGCAAACACTTGCTCCATTTCCATCGAGCATATAATTGCGCAAATTGGAATTATAAAAATAAATTTGTTTAATGGCAACACGCCAACTCACGTTTTGCAGTAAAACTTATTTGTGCTTGGATGAGTTCTCCACCCCCCCCCACGGCTGTATCAAAATGAGCGTATTTTGCAAAACTGTAACAGAATTTTTTTCGCACACGAGTCACATGATGAACAACCAGATGTTGCTACTGAGGGAAACCACAAAGAAGACGACGACAGGAAGTGCGTAGGAGGATGACGTTTTTTAACGACTTATCGCGTGAACAAACTTATCCACGTC
>NW_015113686.1:137297-145118 GCF_001443285.1 Poecilia latipinna | reverse complement strand
CAACTCACGTTTTGCAGTAAAACTTATTTGTGCTTGGATGAGTTCTCCACCCCCCCCCACGGCTGTATCAAAATGAGCGTATTTTGCAAAACTGTAACAGAATTTTTTTCGCACACGAGTCACATGATGAACAACCAGATGTTGCTACTGAGGGAAACCACAAAGAAGACGACGACAGGAAGTGCGTAGGAGGATGACGTTTTTTAACGACTTATCGCGTGAACAAACTTATCCACGTCCGATTTTAACCGCATCTCTAATTAAATGGAAACACCCCAATTGAGAAATAGTTTTTTTTGACATTAGCGGAATATCAACAAATTTGTTATGGAAACACAGCTGCTGTCACACACCCATTCTTGGTGAAATAGTTTTCTTGGCCAAATTTGAAAGTCTAATTTATTTGGAACACAACAGAACCGGCCACCTGTCCATCCTCCCCTCAGCTAGCAGTCGCTTTCTTTCCTGTAACGTCGTAGAAACAAATCTCTGCTTTCAGGAGACGAAACGCCCCGCCCCTCCTCCCCTCACCCTTCAGTTCTCCTCCGGTGGCGTTGCTCCATGTGAGCTGGTCTGGTGGAAGGAATTGAATTAGGGCCACTGCCTGTAATTGCCAGAGTCTCGCCACATAAATCAAGGAAATAAATATTGGGCTTGCAGGATCCTCCAGGGATATGCCACTCTATTTCCTAAGCCTCCCAGTCCTCCTCGTCCCTTCCCCCCTCCCTCTGCATGACTGCTTTCTTCTGCAGGACCTCTCAGAGGTAATCAACTTGAGAGCTGGTTCTGCTCTGGCCAGCATATTTTACGGTTGCCACGCCGCCGTTTGTGTACAGCGCAGCCCTTCATGACGATGCAGACTGGCCGGGAACTTTACATTTAATATCCAGTCTGTCTCAGCCTTCCCTCTCTGTTGTTTCCCTGTTGCTCTCTCACTTTTTCTCTCTACTGGTTAAGCTAAATCCTGATGGTACATTTTGTCTTTGAAACAGTTTTACAACACTAATCACGATCCACGCCAGTGCAGGGGCGTCCAAACCTTTTGTCGCGTGGGCCAAAATTGTCGATGTGTTTAAGAAACGCTTGAAGTTTCGATTTCTTTTTGGGGCCTGTTTGAACAAATTAACCCTTTCATGCCTAGCTGCAGATATCTATCTAAAAACCATTTACTTGTGTTTCTTGTGGATTTTTATGTTAGAAATGCACACAGACCACTGATGTGGTCACTAGTGCATCATATGATACACTGCCAACTACTGGCCATTAGCTGCAAGTGCAAGAAATGTTTTGTTAAATCCATTATGGCAGACAGACAGTCTAGTGACCCCTAGAAAACAATACTGCTGATGTATTTTCCAAATAACAACTTTTTATTTGGAGAAATACAAAATTGAAATAATTTTTTATGCTTTAAGAAAATCTAAAACACTTTGGGAAAAAAAGATCTCCTGACATAAAGCATCATACTTCATGCATGAAAGGGTTCATTTTCAGTCATAAGGACAAGATTTGGATTGCTGTGTTTCAAAACACTGGCTGTGTTTAGCCAAGTCTAATAAATTGGGTCGATGCTGATTTGGGTGCAGGAAAGTCGGATTTTTGTTTTCTTAATATTTTCAAATTATTTCAGAAAGAATTTAACACCGATTTGAAGTAAGAAGTCTTCATCTTCACACAGTACAGCCCATCGAAAGAACAAGAAAAATAGGCGATGAGCAA
Source organism: Poecilia latipinna (assembly GCF_001443285.1). Lineage (NCBI taxonomy): Eukaryota > Metazoa > Chordata > Actinopteri > Cyprinodontiformes > Poeciliidae > Poecilia > Poecilia latipinna. Next base: position 143,399 of record NW_015113686.1, on the reverse strand, counting down.
CATTAGACGAGGGTAGACAGGTGCATGCTGGGTGCCTGCAGTTGGAGGCCACACAAAATCAGTCAAAGGACCAGAAATGGCCCCTGGGCCACACTTTGAACACTCCCTGGTTGCCCTAGTGTTACATTCAGTGTTTTTTTTTGTTTTCTTCCTTTCTTTCCACAGGTATTATCTCCACCTTCCTCCATGTCCATCCGTTCGGGGCCAACCTCGAGTATCTCTGGTCGTACATTCAGCGGCTGGACTCAAAGGTATCGATGTCGCGCAGCTTTGAAAGAGTCAGTAAACATTTCTATTGAAATGTTAAACGTGTTAAAATGTATGTGATTAGTTAACTGAAATTAACACATTAAATTTCCTAGTTGAAAAGAATAATAAAAAAAAATTATCTTGTTATAAAAGGCATTTAAAATATTGATTGTGGAATGATATGATTATAGTGCAGATCAGTTCACAGTAGTTTTGATCCAATGATGTTAAAAATTGTGTCTTTTAGACGACATTTAAGGAATTTTCAGTTTTCAAAAGGGTGGAAACGATGATATAATTTTAATTTGGAGTGAGGTTTGTGCAAGTTTTGGTTGCATCTAGGATCCGGTTACTGTGGGTAAAATGTCGGCTCGTCTCTGAGGATGTTGTCACTGTCGTAACTAAACGGCAACAGAAACAAGCAAAAGAAGCTCGATTGATGATTCAGCACTGAATCTTAAACAGATCATCGCTTTGTTTCTCAAAAACCAACATTTTCTCTCAACGAGACTTAGATTTCAAGAGACACAGCAGATGCTAACATTTAGACACTGGGTTGAGCGGCTCTGTCCTCACAGCGTGTCTTCTGCTGCCCTCTGCCAGGTGTCTGCCGGGGAGCTGGAGCGCCTCATGGTGCGTCTGCCCAGCATGTTCCGACAGGAGCTGAGCGGCGTCGGGGCGACCTTGGAGAAACGGTGGAAGTTCTGCGGCTTCGACAGCCTCAGCTCGGCGTGACGCGGGGACCGCGCGCACGCCGCAGACACCCGCGATAAGACGCTCGCGCGCGTGCATGTGCTCACGCCTACGGAGGTACGGTGAACGTGGATGGAGCGCTGGAACTCCCGGACCAGACGGACGATTAAAGCCGAAGGGAAGTCCTACGGGACGTTGGAGTGAATTTGTGATCCCTCGTAAAGATGCGGTGAACCCCGACGGGACACAACTACCTTTGAGGATTAACACAAGTCTTGAGGAAGACTTCCTGGCTGTCTTGCCTTTGACAGCCAGGAACCAGGAAGCCTGCCAGCAGGAACGCCATCCACAGAAACATGGATAGGAAAACCTGTATACCAAAGTTGACCCTGTAGAGATTTCATACCAGACCTCATTTTGTTGAACTGATGAGTGCAAACCCTTTGCTCCCATGTTGTAAAGAGACTGAGTACTTTTGCCAAATTTTTTTGCTGGGTATCCAGGAGATTGAAGCTGGCAGCACTGTTAAACCAGGACTTGGAGTCGCCTGGAAAGGTGTTTGTTCATCTTTCAAACATTCACAGACACCTTTGGTGGCGATCCGGTGGCAGGTTCTGATGTTTTCTAAAGTTAAACCCGTTTCTTCATCTCCTGTAGAGTGGTCAACAGGCGTTAGGGCATTTCTCCTTTTTAATACCGGACAGCTTAGAACTGCACTGATCTGTCAGCTTCAGATATTTATTTGTGTGAACTATGAAGACTTTTGTTCTTTCAGGTTGTCCTCTCGACAGTACTTCTCTGTCCAGATTTGGTGCATTTCGTTTCTGTTGCCTTTAATGTTGAACTTGGTGTGTGCCGAAGACACCATAAATGACATTAAAGACTTTTAAGGTAAAGTTTTTTCAGAGTTTTTAATGGGTTTTTGTTGTTGTTTTGCTTTCACCCAGATCCAATAATAGCTCCAAAGCTCTGTTAGCGTAACGGCTGCAGAGGGAACACTTTAATACTTGCAACATTCTGGTCTGGTGTAAAAGTGTCAAAATAGAGAAAAATAACAGATGACAAGATTTGTTTGACTTTCTGCAGTTTAGATTTGTGGCCAGGGGCCAAACCAAAATTCGGGTCGGGCATCTGTGACATAAGCTTACGATGCGTACAACACAGAGAAAACTAAACAGGAATGCATGATATGAAGTCGTGCTAATCTGTTATACTTTAATTAGAGGAGAAGGCAGCTTGACTGCTGAAGAGATAAAGAAACGAAGGGGCAGAAGTTCCTGAGCCTGTAACGAGCGCAGCACACTCACAAAGCGCACGCAGCTCCACCCCGTTCCGCTCCTATCAATCACACATCCCAGATGATTGGCTCTTGACTCACCCAGCATTTCCAACAAGCAACAACATGCAGCTGGAAGATGTGAAACAAAAGCTAAAAACGGGAGAAGTTACACTGCTTACTCAAATTATAGTTAAAATAAAAACTTAATTAAAATGATATGTTGGGTTTACTTCAGGATACGTTAACTGGTCGGCTCTGACATAAAGTCCACAGGGTTGGGTCGGTTGGGTGGGAGCCCCACCCTGCTTTCGTGTGTGTGTGTTAGTCAGACTGAGTTAGCCCTAGGATACACAGATTGCTCCCATTAACATATTAACTCATTAAGAGCAAAGTGTGCAACTTGCTCTCGACTCTGAGTCGGGTATTATTCAGTGACTCATGTGGAGCCACAGGTCTGTTGTTTTACCAACTTCAGATTTAAGGTGACCTTTAGAAACCTCCTCTGACTTTATGAACCCCACACCAAGACAATTTTACCACCACTGAATAAAACAAGATTAAGGTGACTCAAATAATTGAAGGTCCACAACTTCTCTAAAATGTTATATGCTCCTATAAGTACTAGTATCCCAGATAAACATTAAATGTGTTACTGGTAATGAACTTGACGCTATGATCAGTTTGTTGCCAGAGTCTTGAAGGGTTCATCATCTACTCCTACAAAAAGAGGGAACTGGTTCCACAATAAAGGTCCAAAATTCAACAACACATTCATTTTCAGGCTATGAATCCACAATATGGATGTTGTTGGACCCAAGAACATCAAATGTGAAGGCAAGCACCTTAACTGTGAGACATCATAGCTGCATTACTTTGGCACCGCTGACGTAAAATTTGAGATTACAGTAATATGCACAGACCTGCAGCGTCAGTCTGATCATCAAAATAAGAACTAGTAATTCATCAGTTTAATTTCCATCAGTGCTTTTGTGGCTTCAGTCGGATGTGGAAAACATCCCTATTCAAGGGAAAATGGAGCAAAGATGACATGTGATGGTCGCAGAGCGTAAACTCAAAGGTCTAAACGCGGAGCCTCATTTCCTCTGCCAGATATTTTGGGATCAAAAATAAATAAATGGTACTGCGGAGAGGAAAAGGAAAGAAAAAAAAAGCAGATGCTCCAGGGTTTGTAATAATCCGAGCAACTACGTGTGAAAACACTGCGGGCTTCTTTTTCAGTGCCTGCTTCCTGCAGAGAAAACTGTGGACTTTGTAAAAGGATGGATAAAATGCAGAAAAACAACACTTCAGAGAATGCAGCATGAAGGGGATGAGAAGGAAAAACGGAGCAAGGTAGAATGTGTTCAGTAAAACCTATTTTTATATTTACCATTCTTTATAATTTATTATGTTTTGCTGTATGAAGACGCTTTTCACAAGAGAATGCAGGTTTTTTAAGTTCAAAGTTTAAATTACAACTGGCTTTTTCTGGCTTTGAAAAAAAGAAAGATATATTGATATCCGATATTGCTTTTGCTGTTATAGCCGATAACCAATATTTACCAATATTGTATATATTTTATATATATTTTACTACCCTTCAACACCTTGAAAATAAATGACCACCCCCACTGACTTCACCACTGCTTCAGTTAAACTTCCCACAATGCAGTGCTGCATCACTATCTGCGTTTCTGTTAAAAATAAACGTCGTTCCGTTAGTTATCGATATTCCACTAATTTAAAAAAAAAACAACACACAATTTTGCAATTGCGGTGTTTCCACTAAATAAGAAATGCAATTAAAATCACATAAGTACGTTTGTTCACGTGATAAGTCATTAAAAACATGGTGCACCATCAACATCCTATCACTTCCTGTTGTTGTCTTGTTTGTGGTTTCCAACAGTAGTAACATCTGGTTGTTGAGCGTGTGATGTGAAAAAAGTGCTGTTTTGCAAAATAAACTAATTTGGATAAGGGTGGGAAAAAAATCCCACCTCATAGTAGCACCAAAGCTTTTTTCCAAAATTGACATTTTTCTGAATTAATTTTCGAATTGTCAGATTTCGTTTTTCTATGGTTAATGGAAACAGAGGTACTGTCACGTGACCAAAGATCACAGGACCAACCTTCTCTCCTTCCCCTGCAGAAACAAACAGCAGCAATATAAAGATAAATATTGTTTGTTAATATCACCCAAGTTTTATTTATTGGCCAATTCCGATATTAGTGCCGCTATATCAGCCAGCAGTAATTAGCAAACACCTGGTGAACTGAGCATCGGCTGAGCTCATTACAGGAGCTACTTCTGAGTAAAACGCTGGTTAAAACATTGCTAAAGGGTTAATAGAGGAGCAATGTTACGATGACTTCCTGTAGAGGAGCTTCTTAAAGTGACAGAGACCTAATTTCAAAGTATTAAATTAGGAAGTCAATTTGCTTTAGTCATTTTTAAGATATTTTTATATTATTTTTTTTAACAACTGAAGGTAATATAGTTACTTGACTGTGTTATAAAATGTCACTATGTGCTTGGAAAACACATAATAAAGCCACTTTAATGAATAAATAGGAATGTTGTGAGGACTTCCTGGAGGCGGAGTTTCAGAAAGAGCAGGAGCTTCTTAAAGAGACAGAGGCCCAATTTCAAGGCGTTAAATTATAAAGTCATATGTTATTTCTACCAAACAACACACAGACTGCTGCGACAGAGCAGAAATCTCACCAGAAATCTCAGCTTAAATTGCACTCAATTTAAGCTATATTAAGTGCAATAACTTGAAAATTTAGAAATGTATTTACAGAGAGGTTATATAAATAAGAAGCCATGCAGCAGGGCAACACACTGATCCGCCTAATGAATGCAGCCTACAGGATGATTTAAAAGTCTGTTCATGACCACTGAGCCGCTCCTGATGCTGCTGATGCAACCCAGGCGTAACACACCCTGCTGTGATATGCGTGTGGGTGTGTGTGTGTGTGTGTGTGAGTGAAACTCTAACATCACTGCAGAGCTTGTTACAATCTTGGGTAAAAGCGAGTGAATTTCTGAGCATTTTTTCCTCTTTCTCTGCCTCCAAAGCTCCTCAGTGTGAAGAAAATGAATTCCCCAGAGGATTCCCTGACTCACACACACACACACACACACACACTCACGCTGGTTTTCATTGAAGTACGGCTTCACTGCGGCGCGGCGCTTTCTTCCATTGAACTTCCTCCAGTTGCTCATCGTGTGTTCGCAGAAAAGCTGCAGGAGAAATGTTTTAAGACGATTAATTGGAGAAACTGCTTGTAGAAAAACTGAGGTCAGCTCATTTTTCTACATGCTCTGATTGGTCGCTAATTAATGCCAGTGTGTTTACTGTGTAGTCATAACGCAATTTAAGATGAAGGAACAGCAATCGATAGAGAACTGAACACCCAGCCCTCTGCTGTGGGTGTGTGTGTGTCAGCATTGTAGTTGTAAAGGTTGCATGGTTTCACAGTGATACATGTCTAATGGTTTTGAGTTATAAGACACTGTTTTAGTTTGTGTTTACAGGGCAGTCGCCTGGACAACACCGAGAAGGAACCAAGAGCGGCGCTGTTGGGAGATAATATTTCCTTAAAATGATGGGATATCTTTACTTGGACTGATAATCGAACATTTTCAGCTTTTCAAACTCAGGAAAAATATATACAGAAAAAGAAGACATCTTAAATATATTTTAAATATAAAATGTGTCTATTTTTGGACAGTTTTGGCTTAATTACTGCTCTGGCTGTGTTGTTATTTCAGAAAATGGCTTTTTTTTTTTTTTTTTTTTTTTTTTAGGGTTTTTTTTCCCCAGTTGAATTTTTTTTGGTTTTTAAATTTGCCGAAGATGACTTCAAAAACT
>NW_015113686.1:117521-134299 GCF_001443285.1 Poecilia latipinna | reverse complement strand
TTCCTCTCTTGGGGGTTTTGTTTTTTCAAAAAATGGTTTTTTTTTTTTTTTTTTTTTTTTTTAGAGTTTGTGTACTCCAGTTGATGATTTATCGATTATTAAATTGGCCGAGAATGACTTCAATAACTGATTAATCACAGTTAATCTTTTCAGCCCTGCCTATAGCAGCATAACCTAAACTACTCCAACTATACGTTTCATCAAAGAGGAAAGTTTAAGCTGTTTGATGTCCTTTTAGTTTTCATGTGACCCAGCGTAACTTAACGATCGAAAGCTTCCGTCACTCCATGAGTCAAGGCTAATTCTCTTTCCTCAGGGTCCCGGCTAAAAAGGGAAAGCAATTTTATAAATTGGGGCAGAGCTTTGCTATTTATGCACAGCGCCTTAATGGGGAAAAACGCAGAAATCCTATTGGTGGGAGCAGGAGAAGAAGGAAGTAGAGGAGGAGAGTTTCCTGCTCTGGCAGCAGTTTTCTCCTTCTGGGTTCTTTGAGTTGTTTTCTTGTGATTGACAAAAGCTTCACTCTCTGGAGTTCTTGTTCTGTTTCGGTAAGTAAACAAGACGGATCGGCTCCTAACTGAAGTGTTGCTGTGAAATACGCCCAACAGAAGCATCCAGGTTTTATATGAACACAAGCAGGTCATTGTTTGTCCGTCTGAGGTACGTTAGGGCGATCCATTTTTCCTTCAGGCTCTGTGGAAAACATGAAGTCAGGGACAGATGGGCTTCTGGCTGAAGGAAGAGGGGACTTCCTGCGCTTCACACAACCACCAAGAGGATGATTGAGACTCTGAGCTCATTCTCAGGACTTCAAAATGTGTTTTGGAGTCACACCCAAAGATTCGTGTTTTTCGTTAGGAATTAGCAGAAAGGTCCCAGATCCTGCCTGCATTTGCTCTCACTCAAAATAAATTGCTTATAAAAACACCAAAATCGACTCCATTGAGCTTTACATCATGTTATAATTTTATTACCTCACCAAAAACATTCATTCTTTCCTTTAATCTCCCATGGCAACTATTCGGCTGCAGTTTCCAAGCTTCTGTCTCTCAGAGCATTCCTCCGCCTCTCAGCTCCTTCAGACTAGCCAGCAGCAATTAGCAAACACCTGGTGGAACTGAGCATCTGCTGAGCTCATTACAGGAGCTATTTCTCAATAAAACACTGGTAAAAACGTTGCTAAGCGATTAATAGTGAAGCCATGTTGTGATAACTTCCTGAAGGCGGAGTTTCAGAAAGGGCAGGAGCTTCTTAAAGGGACCAAGGCCCAATTTCAAGTCAAATTTCTTTTGAGCCATATTTAATATATGTAGAATTTTTATAACAACTGAAGGTAACATAGATGATTCTGCTGTAAAACGATACTGTGACTCTAAAATACATAGTATGTTAGAGTCCCTTTAAGTATGCCCCTTTAAGTATGTTTTGTTGTCCAAAGTTGTCAATATTTCAACCAAAAAACTACAAGCTATAGTTACATAATCCTAATTTAAAATTAACTGCTCATTTTTACACTTCTGAATTTTGACGTCCTGTGTTACAATAGGACATTGATATTGTGGTAATTTGCTCTAGAAACTGAAATAAATAAAATAGAGAAGTCATTAAACACAAAAAAGTTTTGGTCAGCAAATGGGCTTACAATATGGAAGGCGATGCAAAATTAGTCCAAAATGTTCATTTTAAATGTTCCCTAAACTTCCAAATTGTTCGACACTTCTTTCATGAAACTTAGAGGATTTCTTCCAGAAAAATCTACACAAATAAAATCCAGTATATCCAAAGGTGCTGAACTAATTTTATTGGATAATTTCAGTTTATGTTTTTAGAAACTTCCCTTCAACATAATCTACAAATCAGAGTGATGCCTCCTGCCTCCAGATTCTGATTCCCTTCCTACCTGCTTTATGAGTCATCGCTCAACAACAACGTGTTCTTATTTCTTTCATATCACTGTGAGACTTAAATGTTGAACCAGAAGTAACCAATCTGCTTCGTAATGAGTGCATGTGTTAAAACATTCACCGTGGCAACAGGATCCCTAATAAATTGGGATAAAAACATTCATTCTGCGCCCAAATCTTCTTGTTCTGCAGTTCCTGTTTGGCTCGCCCCCCTTGGTATCTCTGCTCCCTCCATTTATCTCCGCCTGCCTTCTGTTTTCTGCTTGTGTTGTGGCTGAAAAGCAACATCAAGCTGCAGCAGCAAACGGAGAACGCAGCCATCAGGCCTGGATGATGGTAATTACTTCCAGCTCCCCCTTTCAGGGCAGGATAAACAGAGTATAATGTGCCGAGCTCAGATAAACGCCGGCGAAACAAAACGGCCGAGCGATGGATGTAATTGGTCAAAAATTTATGAAATTACCAGAACGCCCCGAAAATGTTTACATTTGTATCAGGAAAGCCCAAACAGCCTTTTATATATATGACTGTCCTGGAAATCAGAGTGACGAAAGAACTTTTTAGAATAACTGAATGAAACAGGTGGATTATTAGAGGACAGAAAAACAAATCCAGGATGATTTATTTTGTGATTCATTACAAATTGTGATGCCGTGATGTCTGCTTCCTGCAGCAAACCAGCATGCTTCTCACAGATGGAGAGCAGCCTGTTTGATTTCTACACCATTTCTCCAATATTAATATAGAAAAACCTCAAACCATAAGACATAAACCAAAATTTGTGCCAAACGTTTGTGCAGCAACATTTTTTGTTTGTGCCGCAGTCAGTTTAAAGATATTAGTAAATGTTTTGAGAGGTCATCAAAGGTCAGCCAGACCCTGAACTTCTTCAATTACACAAAATTGGTGTCAAATGTTATTGCAGCACAAATTTTAATTTGTGCAGCTATCATTTAAAATATATAAAAAAATGTTTCCAGAGGTCACCAAAGGTCAACCTTTTTCACATTTCATGAAATTGGTGTCAAACGTTTGTGCAGCTAAAAATGTTCTTTGTGCTGCTAAGCCTTCAAAGATAGTAGTAAATATTTGAGAGGTCATCAGAGGTCAGCCAGACCCCAAACTTCTTCAAATTACACAAAATTGCTGTCAAATGTTAAATGTTTTTGCAGCACAAATTTCCATTTGTGGCGCTATCATTTAAAATATATTGATAAATGTTTCCAGAGGTCAACTTTTTTCCTCCCCAGCCACACTTTCAAAAAAAATCCTGCAAATCAACTTTGCTACAAATACTTTAGATGCACAAAGCAGCACAAACATAACATGATTAATTTATATAAATTTTGTTTGATTTTGCTAATTTGGGAGCATGTTGATCTCTGGTGACCTCTGGTGACCTCTGAGATCTACATTTTTTTAACTTAAAAATTCTAACTGCACAATCAAAAATTTGTGCTCCACAAATATAGCAGAGCTCACTGACACCATGTTTCATTTGATTTAGTTAATGTGGCGGGGCTGGTTGACCTTTGATGACCTCTGGAAACATTGATTAACACATTTAAGATGATAGCAGCACAAACGAAAATTTGTGCTGCACAAACGTTTGACATCAATTTGGTTTAATTTGAAGAAGGTGGAGCAGGAGGTAATCTCATCACAGTGTTGGCAAAGTCATTATAGAAATGAAGCTTTTCTTTTAACCACTTAAAAACGCACAGCTTAGATATGTTCATTTTTAAAACGCTGTAAAGAAAAAAGGTCCAAATCCCTCTTTTTGTGGAGTTTGCATTGTCTCCGTGTACATGGGTGGGATCACTCTGGGCGCTCTGGCTTCTTCCTACAGTTTGAAAACAAGCATACTTGGTTAAATCACCAGGTCAGTAGTGAATGTGTGCAAGCATGTGTGTCTTCCCTCTAATGGACTATCGACCTGTCTAGCCTCGCGCCCACTGGACCCCGGAGAGAGCGCCGCTGTGGCCGTTCGAGGATTAAGAGGCCACAAACAATAGATGAACATAGGTTTTCAAAAAAGAAATAAAGATTTTATAAATTCAAAACAATGTTTTTAAAGAGTTGAAGGTAGAATCTTTCCACTCAGCTTTGACCGACCTGGCTTAACATTAAGAGTTAGAGCTGAATAAATCCAGTCGTGATTATAGAAACAGTGAAGTAGCTCCTGTTAGAAATGCTTACAGTAATAGGAATCTTTAAAGGGGCAGTATTGTATGTTTTTCAGAAACATAGTTAATTGTTTCTGTTCAATTGTTCTGAAAATGCTGTGACAGAGAGGCCCTTGAAATTGGGCCTCTGTCTCTTTAAGAATGTCCTGCTCTTTCTAAAACTCCACCTCCAGGAAGTCATCACAACATGGCTCCTCTATTAACCCTTTAACAACATTTTAACCAGCAGAGAAGGAGCTTGTACAATGAGCTCAGCAGATGTTCAGCTCCACCAGGTGTTTGCTAATTGCTGTTGGCTAGTCTGAAGGAGCTGAATGGTGGAGTCATGGGGGAGAACGGCTCTGTGCTTACAACCAGTAGAAAACTCATTTGGGGCAAAATGACTTGATGTTTTTGTTGCTTGTTCTTTTGGTCACTTTAGTAGAGTGAACTCAAAATTTTGCTTAATGTGATTTTGATTGCTTTGTTTTATTTCGCAGCTGCTATGTCGCCTCCTGCACAATGGCGCCCAGAGTGGTTAGTCATATTACCATATTCCCTATTATATGGACTCATTTCTTTGTATTTTTATTTGTCAGAAAGGTGTAAGCAATGTCCCAGGTCTCCTAGTTGAGCTGCAGTTACTCAACCACTGGTTTGCAATGTGTCACATCTGAAAGGGGCCGAGGACACACCCTGGCCGCCCCCTCGCTCCCCCCGCGGACGATCCCTGTTATTTACATTCTTCCCTGTTGTCACATCTCAGATGCTGGAGTCCACGGTTTTCACATCACCTTATTTTTAAAAAACCAGAATGAAAATCAGCTCGGCAGCCAAGTGTCTCCGGGCCAAACGCATCTAATCGTTGAAGCTGCCGATGTGGTATGGTGTGTGTGTGTGTGTGAGTGTGTGTGTGTGTGTGTGTGTGTGTGAGTGTGTGTGTGTGTGTTGCTTGCTGCACTATAAATAACGCGAGCGGCAGCAGTGTGAGGAGGCAGAGGGAGCACGCCTCCGTCTTTAAGGAAGCCTGTTGACGGCTGCTGTAATTAGCCAGCGCTCTTTGTCTCTCCTTTGTCTACAGAGCTGCATTGACGTTCCTTTACACCCGCTGCTGCTGTCACGTCCCGTCGCTAAGGCCTGATGTCATCCACCTGGCAGCCATTATGTGTGAAATCTCTTACATGAGACTCCACATAGGGTGGAAGGGAGCTGCCAGTGACTGCATCTAATTAATGATAATTAAAAGTTAGCAGTGAACAAATGGGGCAAAATTCACCAAATAAAACAGAAGGTTGTTGATTCAGAAAAAAATTCAACCATTTCCATGACATCTGCTCCACTGATTTTTTTTTTCATAAGTGCAAAGCTGTAAAAATGGTTTTGTTCCATTACAGATTTGTTCCGTTTTCACTTTTTCACATATTTTAGGTCACTGAGGCGCTGCCTGACTAGCAGGTTGAGCAGTTGTACAGTATAGACCACAATATGGCTGTTTACAAGCACATCATTCCTGTCAAATTACTGATAAATAAATACCACAGTGTTAAATTATTCTACTCGTAAAACAAACTTTTATGTCAAAGATGGCTACAAAAAACTGTTTTCAGATACTACTTTCATTTATTACAGGGGCAGTATGTATTTTCCAGGCACATAGTGCCATTTTATAGCTCAATCAAGTAACTATATATTACCTTCAGTTGTTTTAAAATGCTATATATATATATCAAAAGAAATCTGACTAAGCAATTTGACACCTTGAAATTGGGCCTCTGTCTCTTTAAGAAGCTCCTGCTCTTTCCAACATTCCGCCTTCAGCATGTTGTCATGACGTTAAGCCGTTTACAAGTGCATTGGACAGAGAAATAGTTTGTATAATAAGCTCTGCAAATACACAGGCGCTAGGTCCACCGAGGCGTTTACACAGCTGAATGGTTGCCATGAGAGATTAGAAGGATTTCTCAAATATGCATGTAAGAATCAGGGCAACACTTGATATGTTTCTGATGGCGGAATAGCATTATAACATGATGTAAAGTTGATTTTACACAATACTGCCCCTTTAAGAGAAATTATAAAGCCCCTCTAAACGTCATGATGGGTAGTTAATAGAATAAATAGAGAAATGTATATGTTTATATGCTAATTTGTGTGTTATAATAAATTAAAATCTGATTTAAATTCATTGGAACATCGTTTCATCCATGTTTCAGTCATTGCTTCAGCTTCTAATCATCATTCACACTGCAATCAGAAGGCGCTAATGGACAGAATCAGGTCATTTCATGACACCTGTGAGGAGAAAACAACATGGCAGAACGCAGAGCAGCGGTTGCCATGGCAGCATCTTCCTGGTCAGTGTCGCAGGTGGGCAGAGGGCGACCTGTCATGAGCCGCTGCTGACGCCTACTGCGTGTAAATAATCTGTAAAGTGAGCGTGAAAATATCAGGAATGAGGTGAAAGGCTACACTGACACCTAGCGGTCACACGCCTCAACTGCAGGCTGTGGAGCCAGAATATTCTGTCACTGACTGCAGAGGTTTTTCGGAAAATTATGGAGAAACACCCTGTAAGCTGAATTCAGGCAGGCCTATTAACAACCAGCAGGACTCAAGTTCTACCAGACTGCTGCTGTTGTCTAATTTTTCTTGTTTACAGGCTCTATCAAAGACTCAGCTTACATCAGCATGTTCAGAGATGTTTGCCTTTCCATCATCTCAAACCACGATGCCACAATTCTCCTTTGAGACGACGCATTTCTCTCTCGTGCTCTATGCATATTTTCTCCCTTTGAGGTCATGTTTGATACACACAGGATTTTTTTCAAACAAGTGAAGGTAACATAGTTACTTGATTGTGTTATAAAAATGGCATAATGGGGCTTGAAAATAGATAATACAAGCACTGATTCGGATATGTATGTTTGGATCCCCAGTACCGACTGAAGGACCCCGTCTCCGTGGCTACGGCACCCTGCGTTTGGTTCAGGCATTGTGAGTTGACCCCTGTGTGGTTCTCAGGTTAATCCCCTGCTGGACAGATGATGCTCAGGCGATTTAACCGGAGGATTAGTAGTGTCTGCTCACTGTATCATGCTGGACCGACTGTCATCCATCTAAACACACCCGGGTGACGGCGAGCGTAGAGCGGCATACCAGAGGACAGGAAGTGAGGCGGGGGGAGGAGAGGAAGGTGTCTCTGCATGGTTTGAGTGGGTATTTTATCTGATACAATGACAGGGGATGAGCTTAACCTTAGGTTTTATTGTCATTATTGTTGACAGTTTTGTTTGACGGGGAAGTAAAGCTGAAAAAACTCGCGACTGTTGTCATGTGTGCACATTACAGTATTTAATGTAAGAGCAGCATGTGTTTGCCTGTGTGTTGTTCTAATAGGATTTATTCTACTGACCTGGTTTCTGCCATGTCAGCCCCTTTTTTCCCCCTGGACCCTGTTAAACTCACATAGAGTTTCTGCTGCTTCATTCACTTCAAGCTGTTTACCCCCCTCATTTTTACCTGAGTGGGTTTTTTTCACGCAGTAAACAAACCTCTGTCTGAAATGTGTGATAGAAATATTTTCTTACACCAACATCTGACTCATGATATTTAACACTCAGCACATTTTGTGTGTAGCTGGTGATCAAAATGTTAAATAAACTCCAATAGGAGGAGCCGCTACCATCTTTATGGTACTTCTGAATTTTCCTAGATGCATTTTGTAAAAGATTTCTAAAGCGGTATGTTTTTTAAAACAACAACAACAAAAAAATTTTTTAAAAAAATCTATTCTAGCTCGTTTTTCTAAGCAAGAGGAAAGTATAAACTGATTGACGGAAGGACAATCTTGTCACAACACTGTATTTTAAGGACAGCAATTGAGATATAACAAATAATTTCCTGTTGTGGGTGACATCACATCTGATGAGCCAATCAGAAAACCTCCAGGACCTTGCAGGGCTCAGCACATGATCCACTCTAAACCCTGAGAGGAGTTCGGGAGGCGCAGACCTCCTGTGTCTGTGCCTCCTTTCAGCTATAAGTTTAACTCCTCACCTTTTGTTTAGGCGTCTAGCTTTCCATCCAGACAGTCCAGAAGTCAGTTTGAAGGCAGTTCTACGATTAAACCCAACCAGAGAGCTGAAAGATAAAGGATAAAGGGCAGGAAGATGAGTTTTTCTCCTTTACCTTGATAAGATCAACACACAGAGGGACAAACTGCAGGATTTTATCTCTACAGACACTCAGCGGTTCAGGTGAGCATACACAAGAATATTTTTTTGTAATGGCAATACTGCTACAAGATTTTATCAGAACGTCCTTTAATTTCCAATCCCTAAAACAGTTAAAGAGTTTTCAAGTTTTGATTAAACGTCGATAGGTATGGACTGGCACAAGAGTCTCACAGTAGCATAACTTTAATGAAAATAAATAAATTCACTGGGTGTGATGGTGTTTAAGCCAGAGTTAAAGACTAAATTTGATGCAATCATCATGACTTTTTTTTTTCAAAGACTTCAGACTCAACTTGGACTCCTGCTCCAAACACTCAAGACTTACAGTCTCATGGTTTACAGCTCAAATCTTATTGAAAATCTCTCTCCCATGTATTCAGGGGTAAAAGCAGTGTGTAAACTACAGGCCACGACTCTGACATGTGAGTACCAGTTCAACTGGCAGATTAGTTCACTTATAATAGGGAAATGTCTGGTTATAACTGAAATAATTGGCCAGCAAAACTTGTTCTTTTTCATCAATATTGAGGAATTACTTACCAAAAACAAGCTCATATATTTTGCTGAAAACATAACTGTAAGTTAGTTTTGTCTTATTTCAAGTGTACCGAGATATTTGCACTAGAAACTAGAATAAAAATACTTGGTAAGATTTTATGTTTGATTAGCTTGTAAAAATAGATTAACACAAGCAAGTGTTAATCTGTTTTTATTAATATTTTCTGAACATGATTTTTAGACACTACTTCTAGGGTAAATGTCACACTTTATCACTTTACTGAAGATGAAAACATACTTTTTTAGAGATGTTTTTTTTTAAATGACAAACATGTTTGTCAGATGATAGTGTGTTAACTAAAGGGCTCTGGACTCTGACAGTACTGCGGTGCTGCAGGTGGACTAGAAAGCTAGAATTTCATCAGTCAGAGATTTAAAACTTGATTCTGACAGTTAGACCTGAGACTTGACTTTTGAAAAATCAATTGTGAAACATCATCTGATTGCTTTCTTTAAAGGGACAGTGTTACATAATTATGGCTTTCTTGAACTTTCAATCATGTTATGTTGCTATTCCCTCATCAAAAACCTGCAGTGTTGCCTTGATTCTTTCATGCGTGTTTGAGAAATCCTTTAATTTCTATGGCAACCATTCAGCTTTCCAAGCTTCCTTCTTACAGAGCTCTCCTCCCCTGCGATTCCTCCACTCAGCTCCTTCAGACTAGTCGGCAGCAATTAGCAAGCATCTGTTGGAACTGCGAATCTGCTGAGCTTAACATTAAAGGGTTAATGTTGTTGACCCTTTGTTAACAACTTTAACCTTTTAACGTTGTGATGACAGGTTGTGATGACTTCCTGAAGGCGGAGTTTCAGAAAGAGCAGGAGTTTCTTAAAGAGACAAAGGCCCAGCTTCCAGAAGTCAAATTTCTTTTAAGCCTTGTTTGAAATTTACAGCAATTTCATAGTTAATTGATTGTCTTATTAAGCTACTCTACGTGACTGGGAAATATACAATACTGCCCCTTTAAAGATATCGGCAGATGGAACTGATAGGTACATGAAACTAACCCCGGTGGGAAGCTGCATGCTTCGTGCTTTTTGATCCGTTTCCTAAAGCGTTGCCCCGCCACCTGTCCTCCGGCTAATCCAGTTATCTCTAGCATGCGGCACCGCCCGGCCGCCTTCGAAATCCTCATTAAACAATCATCTAGTGACCTAAATTACTCCTGGAGAGGTGGCGACCTCGCGACGCGGTCCTCACGCACCTTCGGCGGCGTTCACTGAGCTCCGGGCGTTTTCGCAGGGAGACGTCGCCATGCCGACAGTGAAGAGCAAGAAGAAGAAAGCGAAGAAGGAGGTGACTGAGGCAGAGGAGCAGGGCGAAGGTGAGCGTGCTCCACCTGCAGCAGCTCCACCCGCTCGCCTGCTGTGTTGTTGCTTCACTCCGTGTTTTGTGCTGCAGTGGGGCTGGAGGTGGAGATGGAGGACAGGAGTAACTCCGACAGCAGAGACCATCTGACCCCGGATCTGCACGACGCAGCGCCGCACAAGAAGAAGAAGAAGAAAAAGGCGTCAACCATTGGTATGAACATTTGCACTAAAAGAGGCAGTAACTGCTGGGTTGGAATCAAGTCTATCTTTTAGGCTGCAGTATGAAACTTCCAAAAAATGAGTTTTGTTTTTTTTTGTTTTTTTTTTAACAGATAATCTTTGAAAAAAAATCTATTTGTTTTACCCTGAGTTACTATTGCCAGCTGAAGAAATGCATCAAAAACAACCAATCAGAGCTAAGAAGTAGGTCTTAGCGCTGTCAATCATGCTTGTATACATGATGCTAAATGTGCTAATAGCAGAGAAGCAAATTACCATTCCAGGAAAACCATGTATCCGTTGTCATTTGTGGTTATGCTAACTCGCCTTAGCATTCATGACAAGAACTCGCTGCAGAGTAGCAGAGAGAAACGGGGCAGAGGTACACAAGGGTGATTGACAGCGCTAAGGCCCTCCTCAAGGCGCGATGAACTGAGCAGAGTGCCTGTCACAGAGAGTGTGTGGCTGTGTGTCGCTCGGACAGATCAGGAAACAGAACACGGGGATGTACCAAACGGCAACACGGCCGAGGCGGACGGGGAAGGAGAGGAGATGACTGTCGCCGTCACCAGGAAGACAAAAAGGAAGAAGTAAGTACCAGTAACTGCAGCAGGATTTAAAACATCAGACTGATCTGATGGCAGCAGAGGAAGTTCAAGAGTTACTGATTAAAAACAACCAGTGAATGTAGAAGTGAGAACAACTTAGCAGCTTCAATTATAAATACAGTAAAGATTAACTAAGAAATGCGTTGATTAGAAGTTAAACGAGACTCTGATGGACTCATATGAAGCAACTATGAGCTGACTTTTACCCAAAGCAATGTCAAAAATGTAAATCAAACAGTTGGTTGTTTTGGTGGAAAACATCATTTTCGGTTATTGTTTATCAATAATTTAAAAAAAAAATTAATTTTAATGTCGAATCTGATTCAAATAATAAAATGTTGAAAGAGTTTTCAACATTTTACAACGGCGTATATTATGGCCGTTGTAGACTGAAAAAAAAGTAGATTTTCACCAAAAAACTCATTAATTTTTAGAATAATTTCGTAAATTATCTGTCTGTTTCAAAAGTCAAAAATGTTTGACTTTTGAAAATAAGAAATTTGTAAGTATCCTCTAGAAAGATTTTGAATTTTGAAACTCAGAAATTTCCTAAGTCAAAAAGTTTTTACTTTTAAAAACAAGAAGTTTCCCAGTATTTTTCTAGAAAATTTCTGAGATTAATCGTAAAATATGAGGGGTTTTTTTGTGTGCAAATTTTCAACTTTCCAGAAATTTCCAAGATGTTTCTAAGAAATTTCAGAATTGATCGCAACATTTCTGAGTATTTTGGTGTAAATTTACTCCTTTTGTGATTTTCTATCTACAGTGGCCTTCATCCATCATCGTAACGTTTATGTTTCGCAGTTCGTCTTTCTGAGCTGGAACTGATTCGCTTGTCTTCACACTTTTCTACGGTTATTTATAGTTTGCTGGTTTCTGGTTATTTTTTCCTTCAAACTCCTCTTTGCTTTCTCCCGTGACAGGAAGGCGAAGGCAACAGAGCACTACAGCAACGATCTGGAAGCCGAAGACGAAGACATCATCACCGACGCTCAGTCTCCCATCCCGCAGCATTCCCTGTTCTCCGCCCCGCACGGACACAGCCAGCCGGTCGGCAAAGTTTTTGTGGAGAGGAACCGTGAGTGGGAATCTGATATGTGAAAGGTGTTGGAGTTCCTCTTTCAATTTTTCATTGAAAAAGTCAGACATTTTTCTTATTTCAAACGACTGGTTTACATCCATTGAGATCTTTCCCGCCAACAGCCATCACTAGTAACTCTTTGAAGAATATGAATTAACATGAGTTACAACAGTGTTTAGTTTTCCTTTGGGATCAATAAAGTATTTTTTGAATTTGAATTGAATTTGGGGTTGACCCAGAACTTTTGCACAACAACGTTTCCAAGGCAGTTTCTGCAGAAGTCTCCAGAACGTGTTAGTCTTTGTGTGTGAGGGTAACCTGTGTGTGCGCAGGGCGTTTCCAGGCCGACCGAGTGGAGCAGCTCAGGCACTTGGAGCTGACTGAGGACTACATGGACCCCAGGCAGATCTGGACCACCAGGGACGTCTCTCTGAAGGTTCACAATGGCTTCAGGTTCGTTGAGACGTGTGAGCCAAAACAAGCATGTAGCATGATAGCTCCTTTTCACTTCAAATATCCCAAGCTGTTTGCTCAGTTGTTATGACAAAGCTACAGTGGGGTTCAGGGGTAGAAAAGGGAAACTGAACCTCTCTCTGGAAGACATGTCCACTGACTAGTTCACTGAAGAATATCTTTGTAGCAATAAGTTCATATTTAAAACACTATTGTCCTCGAAAAGAGACCGCTTGGTGTCCGGTACGGATGGAAAACCAGAAACGATCAATCCAGGCAAGCCGCTCACGAAGCAACAGCAGGTCTATAAATTAAACACATAAATGCGGTCGTGTGTCTTCCACCTGCAGGGTGGTCGGTTTGTTCTCTCATGGGTTCCTGGCTGGCTACGCGGTGTGGAACATCATCGTTGTGTACGTGCTGGCCGGCGAGCAGATGACCACGCTGCACAACCTGCTGCAGCAGTACCACCCTCTGGCCTACCCGGCTCAGTCTCTGCTCTACCTGCTGCTGGCCATCAGCACCGTGTCCGCATTTGACAGGTCTCTGCGGGCAAAAACAACACCTCAGAGATTTACGTTTCTGTCTGAGAATAACATGTGAAGTTGGGCATATCGTCATAGGGTCAACCTGGCCAAGACGTCCATGGCCCTGAGAGGCTTCCTCACTCTGGACCCGGTGGCCGTGGCTTCCTTCTGTAAGACCTTGACGAATGTCTGATGACGATTACGACGACAGTGGAGATGATGACAATGTTTTCATGCCGTCTCTGTGTGTATCCAGTATATTTCATAGCCCTGATACTGTCCCTCAGCCAGCAGATGACCAGCGACCGCATCAACCTTTATCCTACGGCCAATGAGACTCTGTGGTGAGATCCGTTATTGTTTTTCATTCGACTTCAGCGCTTTTGAAAATAATCTAAAAGAAAAAAGACTATTGTAATGCTTTTTGTGATGATAAATTGAACAGTTGTTACCTACTAAAGTGACCAATGGGTGTGGTTCAGAATGTGAGTTTTTGCAAACCTACCAGAATCCTGTGTAAACGTTGAAAAAGGGGTTTTCAGTAATGCTAAATAAAACCTAGCCTGGCCATCGCCTTCTTATGCAGCTCCGCTCCCGCTGAGCTAGATTTCTCAGGACGGATTTCATCCGGGCCGATCAGCGAACAGAAGGATTTAGAATTACAGAGCTCCTTTAGTTGTAGTTTAGCAATGGCAGCGGAAGAAGTGATTAATCGAACGAAGTCTGTGTTGACCACGCTTCCAAATACTGAGCAATTCAAGTTGGAGCAAGAGGAAAGTTTAGTACATATTACTACTGGCAAAGATGTCATGGCCCCTCTCCGTAACAAACCACCTAGCTTGACTCAGCACTTCTATCTTCACGGTGGACATTTTTCTTTTTACAGCTCTCCGTAGCTTCATAGCGTAGCACCGTTCACGTTTGAGAAGGCGCAAACATTAGCGATTGGCTAAAATCAGACCAAACTTCAACAGAGTCTACGCCATTTCTCAATAGCCAAGGGTTGTGACAATCCATATGAAGCAAAGTGTAGAACAACTGACTGGTTTTTACACCCAAGCACTTGTCATTAGGTGAAGCCTCTTAGTTTCAGCACTGCGTTATATACAGCTACCTCAACTGCGGTGTCAATATCTAAGAGGCATATTTCATAAATTTGTTTAATGATTTATTAATATGCAGTCTGTTTGTCCGTCCTCTGGTGGATGTCCATCTTGGGCGACTCGGTCCTTAAGATCCAAACTAAATGCAACGTACCTTTTAAAAAATATTTATAAAAGATTGTCTCCCATCAGTTGTCTTCATTCAGGAACTGAATTAGACTTGATTTTTAATGTTTTTTTACTTGCAGGCCTCAAGGCTCCGAGCAGCAGATCTTGCGGCCGTGGATCGTGGTCAACCTGGTGGTGGCGCTGTTGGTGGGCGTGGCATGGGCTGTTGTGTCCACGCGGCCAGACATCGACTACACAGAAGGTAAGCCTGGATAAGATCCAGAATAAAAATCTGTTAGGAAATACTTTCTTATTAATTGCATTTTTTTCTCTATTACATACATTTCTTAAGAGCTGGTCTTATTTTGATATTGAAATAATATTAATATTTAAAAAAAAACGGATAAAATGAAGCCCCCTTGCAATGTATGCTGCTAGATTACAAAGAGATTTTTTCCTGTCATCCTTTTAGTACATCATAATTGCTCATCATCGTGGTGTTTGTCGTTCTACCACTAGATGGCACTACAGTTATTATTATATACACTATACGGCTTGGTCGCAATGAACCCAATACTCAAAAAGATTTTGCTTTTTTTGTGTGTGAGCAGAATTTTTGATGACGATGGAGGTGGAGGGTTTCCCTAGAGGAGATGAAAACCTGGACATCCCTGCCTAAAACCAGACGTGTTGAATATCTGTCAGCCCGTGTACTAGACTCAAAATACAATGATGTATGATTTTGTACGAGTAAATATGTATTATTTGTTTGCTAAATGTTATTTTGTAAATAAATGTGTTTATGTACAGTAACTGCTGTGTGGATTGAGAATGTTTGACTGCAGGGGAATCTGAACCAAACAGTTTTGAAGTTAAACTATTTTACAGTCTCATGTAAAATATTTTGATTTTCTTAATTCAAAGAAAAAACAGCACACTAATTTGCACGTCTGCAAAATAGTCAAGATATGTTTAACCTGTGCTTTTAGACTGTACCTAAATCAATGAAAATTAGAAGTGATGGAATAATATCTCACATTCTGTATTGATATCAAAGTAGACAAGATGTAGTTCTTCAGGATTTTGTTTTTAAGTGTCCAAAATGCAAAACCCACACAACTTAAGACAAACAGAAGTTTTGTGCTGGTTGTTTATGATTTAATATATTCTACAAATTATCTGTGATTACAGCCGTAAATTTCGTAATAAAAAAAACAACCGTAATGCACACATTCATACCCACCCAAAGGTTCGTCAGGGGGCCAAAACTATTACATTTGCACGTCATTAAAGATCCAACACATTAAAAAGGATTTGGACTGTTGCCACCTTACTAAAAGAAATAAACATACAATTTACAGTTTATTTATTTATTTATTTATTTTACCATTCTTGTCTCATGGTAAAGGGTCGAAAGAAGTAATTTCACGGGCAAAAAATGGCCCTTATAATACATTTCCCCAACATTTCCAAGGTATCTCGTCGTAGTTGTGAAAGTTCCCACAGCCCTGGAATGCAGCAGGATGCATCCAGTCAGCGCGAGCCGCAGCCGTTAGTAGTAAGGACTATGTAAAGATGGCGGAGCTACAGATGCTGCTGGAGGAGGAAATTCCTGCGGGACGGAGAGCGTTACTGGACAGTTTTACCAATCTGGAAAGAGTAGCGGAATACTGCGAAAGCAATTATGTCCAGGTAGGGGAGCGGTTTTTTTTTTCTTTAAAGAAACCGAGGGTGCTAATTTCTAAAAAAAGAAACCCACGGAACAGTTGTGTGGTGGGGAGTGGGCGGTAAGGGAAAGAAGTGATGGAATAACTAACACAGTCCGTTATGCTGCTGTCAGCTCTCTGTGGAAAACACACAAAAAAAACTATTCAAAATAAAACAGGCTCATTGTACTTATACAGTACGACCAATTCCAACATATTTTCCCAATTTAACAAAAAATACAACTTTTACAGTGGGTATTGTAGAGCACCATAGTGCGTCTTTTTGAGGGAAACTTCAGTAGGAATGTGACAGACATAAGTGTTAAAAGTTGTCATTTAGTCTTACGAAGCTGGCGCATGCTCATTGCACACACACCGAATAAAGCAGCACATTGTTTTTTAGGCGTAAAATGTCATAAAGCGCTTCTTACGTGATGTTTGATGGCTGCAGGCAGGCAGGGAACTGTTCACATAAAATGTGTGAAGTCTAGCATCACACTTTATTAACAGTATTTTATTATCAGTTGGAAGGAGCTCACTCAAAGTACACCATTCACCACAGTTTCTGTTTTAAGTATTTTAACAGGTCCTTACCAGGTCTTGAGATATTAATTATTAATCAGACCAAGCAAAAAAAAAAAAAAAAAAAAAAAAAAGAAGGAGACCTGTGTGTAAAAATAAGTCTATTCTTTATGCTGCAGATAGACTTTGCTTATCAGACACACTGATTAAGTCTTTGCACATTTTCATCAAGTTGGCATAACATTATGACCACTATCTTAATAGCCCTGAGCCCTGGA
>NW_015113686.1:111126-114809 GCF_001443285.1 Poecilia latipinna | reverse complement strand
TTTTTTTTTTTAAATTTTTTAAAAGGTCCTTACCAGGTTTTGAAAATTTAATTTTTAAAAAGCCCAAAAAAAAAAAAAAAAAAAAAAAAAATACAGAAGGAGACCTGTGTGTAAAAATAAGTCTATTCTTTATGCTGCAGATAGACTTTGCTTATCAGACACACTGATTAAGTCTTTGCACATTTTCATCAAGTTGGCATAACATTATGACCACTATCTTAATAGCCCTGAGCCCTGGAAGCTCGGACCCCTGAATGTGTGCTGTTTTTTCTGGCGTCAAGATGTTAACAGCAGATCCTTTAAGTCCTGTGAGGATCTGCTGTCTGATCCTTGACGTGGATCAGATTTGTTTATCCAGTAAGATCCCCACAGATGCTGGGTTTGAAGAATTTTGAGGCCAAGTCAACAATCTAAACTCGCTGTTGTGCTCCTCAAATCGTTTTTTGGAAGCATTTTTGTTTTGTGCCAGATTGCGTTATTTTGCTGACAGAAGTCACCGTGATTCACTAGCTGCTTTTCCTTTGATCATGTAATTACGCAAATTGGAATTCCGAAAAATCAATTCGCTTAGTGGAAATATTCGAATTTAAAAAAAAAAAATTGCGTTTTTCGATTAAAAGAACAAAGTTGAGTGTGAAGATCAGGTGCATTTTCGGCAGTATTGAAATTAAGGTATTTCGTAAAACTGTAATGAAGACACTTTTTTCACATCGCAAGAGTCACCTGATCAACAACCGGATGTTACTACTGCAGGAAAAGACAAAGAAGAAGGCAACAGGAAGTAGAAAAAGGCATGACGACACTTTATGTGTTTTAATGACTTATCTCATGAACTTATTCACGTGGGATTTTAATTGTGTTTCTTATTTGATGGAAACATTGCAATTGAAAAATTCTGTTTTTTCGACATTAGCTGAATTTTGACAAAGTTTTGAGCAAATTTGTAATGGAAACGCAGGTACTATGTATGACCGTATTACTTCTAATACAACAGAAATTGGACTTTTCTCTACCACAAATTTGGAACAATGTTCTTTAGACAGTGAAGAAAAGCAAGTGAAAGTAATGCACAGCCAACTCAACCACTTACTATCAACATAAACACATCAAAGTACTTGTCAGTAGTGGCAGATCTAGAATAGATCTAGAATAGATCTGCCACTGCTCCGTAGAATAATGTCTACGGAGTGGCAAGCCTCGGCCAAGGCTTTTTCAGGGGTGGCAGCGTGTGACAGATTTTTACAATTTCCACACTATTTTCAGATTTTAGCAGCTTACAGTCTCACCAGTGAGAATGTAAAATAACAAGCCATTACATTACATTACATTCTAGTTGGTGCAATGAATTCAGTACGTTTCTTGCTCTCTGTCCATGCAAAGATTGCGCTGACATGGCTTTCAGATCTTGAGAAACTGCTGTTTTTCATTGTTTCCTTTTTCTTCAGGTTTCAACTATGCATGCAAGACCATTTCTACCGACTTTTAATTAATTCCTTTATAAATTCTAACTGGTGAGTCATTATTTTCTCATTTTGTCAGCAGCCCAGCTTACTTTGGATGCTGGGCTGCTTTGTATTTGGTAATATTTGGCATTTTGTTGTTTTTTTCATTTGCGGATAAATGAGTAAATTCCATCTGAAGATGGCAAGTCAGTAGCTTTGATTGGCTGCCGTTCTCCCTCTGCGCTTCACAAGGGACGTCATGACTGCAACGTGTGTGTGTGTGTGTGTGTGTGTGTGTGTGTGTGTGTGTGCACGTGTATGTGCACGTGTGTGTGTACGTGGGCAAGCAAAGCTGCTATAAACAACTGTTCTCCCTCAGTTGGCTCTAAATGCACACCTGTTCACAGCCACGTTTCATAATCATCCCATTTGTGCAGCTGTGGGTGTGAGTTTCACTGTCAGTCAAGAGAAAGTGGAAGAAAAGCGAGTCCAGGCCGTGGCTGAGGCGACACTTTGAAGTAAACGTTGCAGAGAAACGGCGTGTTCAGCTTTCATCTTAGCAGGATTACGCATACGTTCCAGCAATTTTATAGAAATACCAGAATTAACAATTTTTATTTAACAAGTAAACAGGAGTAAGCTTTATATATATATATATATATATTTTAGAAATAGACGTTTAATGAATCAGTCGTTCAAACTTAAACATATTATATATTGACAGATGTAGCTGTAAGTCACTAATTCAGTATGTATGTCTACAATTCAAAGCTTTTACATACAGCAGCTCTGGTGAGCAGCTTTTACAGGGAATCAGTAGTGCAGTTGGCTTTTTATGGATTTATTTAATTTAGCAATGTTTACAGAACCAACTGTGCGAAGCATTACTGCTGATTACTTGACTCATTCTCACAAAGTCCTTCAAAGGAAATGCCACCAAAAGATTCAGATGATGTTTTTCTTGGAAGAACCATTAATTCTTACATGAAAAAACAGAAGAACACCTGTTAAAAAATTTTCTTTCGGAGAAAAAAAAAGTTTATTGTCTGAAAGAAACATTGAAATACAATGTGACACAGCATTTATTTTCCTGAAAATCATGCAAGTAGAGCAGTGCAGTCAGGAACATGTCTCTACAGTGGCTATCAGCCGGCATTGCCGCACACTAAGGTTGTTAACGAGGGAAACAAGTAGAGCAATTTCTTCCCCATTTTTAAAAGGGTACAAACTAAACATGTGCCCAGAAGTCAGCTAGTGACCGACGAATTGGTCAGTTTAATGATTGACTGGTCCTAATCAAAGATCAGTGGATTTTTAAAATTCAGACTATAATTCTAAATTGTAATAATAATATTTATAATACAGTGTTTTCCCCAGAAAACTTGCTAAGCCCGATAGTAGGGGCTCTAGGGCAGCAGCTAACTGTCATGTTTCTGAATTAAAAAACATGTTTAAATGTGACAGAAAATGTGAAAATATCATTATGTGTTATTGAACATTATTAACATTCCTTAAACACCAACTGTGAACTCTTTAAATAAGCAAAGATTAAAAATAAAATAAATAAATTAACAAATAATGCTTAGCCTGGTCAGGACACAAATAAAGCCTGGTGGCCCGCCAGGCTTATAACACACCTGAGAGGCTGTTATTTTTAAAAATGCTTGTAGATAAAATGTTTTATGAAATACATTTTTAGATGCACAAAAAGCAACAACAATTAGTGAGCTATCATGTATATATACATGCAAAAGATATATTCTGTAATCCACTCTAGCTGATTATTTGAATGATTACAGATTTTAATGTATTTGTAGATTTTTAGTGACGCAGAAAGAGTCTGCCTGTATAACTTAAAATTGTTTTAATGAAATAATTATTTTTATTGTACTATTAAAATGGTTTAAATAGTTTGCTTTTCTATTTATCTATAAAAAAATGTTACTAATACATCTAAAAAATAACTTGATTTCAGCTAAGATCAAGGTCAACAGGTTCTAATTTGCCACAAAATCTCCAGTAGATAACATTTCTTGTGCAAAATCACATTTTCGCCAGAAGTCACACAAATGTAGTAAATTTATTTATTTTCAGTCATTTTTCAAACAACTGAATCCAAATTAATTTTCAAACTATTTTTAACAGAGAACAGTAAAACTAAAAGAGGCAAGTAAAAAAAAAAAAAAAAAAAAAAAAAAATTCGGGGAAAAATTAAAAAAAAAAAATACAAAATTTTAAAAA
>NW_015113686.1:98964-108064 GCF_001443285.1 Poecilia latipinna | reverse complement strand
TTTAAAATTTTTTTTAAAAAAAAAAAAAAAAAAAAAAAAAGGAAAAAAAAAAAAAAAAAAAAAAAAAAAAAAAAATCAGGTGAAAAGTAGAAAACAAAATGTACAACATGTTCATAACATAAGTCACGGCATGCCACACAGACCTCATCAGGATCCACTCATTTCTTCTGAGGACATTGAAACAAGCAGGAACGTGAAGCCCAGGAGTCTCTGTCTCTGTCACAGTAAAGCCTCCAGACACTAAAGAGCAGAAAAGCTTTCAAGGCTGAATCTCACTGTAAACTTTGAATAGTTATAAAGGTGTTGCTGAGGTTGGACCACTATAATAAACAAGCTGTAAGTGTCAGGGATGTGCATTTATGAAGAACCGACTATTGGTTACTCCTGTGTTTGTCTTCATTTGCGTTAAAGTATCCATACAAACATGTCCAAGCAGCACCAACTCGTTGGTTGGCCTATATTTTTGCTGCGATCAGATGATGTGATGTGTTACGTAATCCTGTTCTGCTCCAGTCTTCTTAACTGTGTTTGGCTTCTCCCCGTGTGAAACGCTCACGGCATTTAAACTTGGCCTCAATCATTTCAAGAGTCAATATAAGAGTCTTAACATTTCCAGCTTGACAAATAGTGTTTTCTTACTCTAATGAAAATTTCAGCAAAAGATCTAAGTCTGCTCTCGTTTCTTGTGGAGTGCTTTTTTATTTTTAAATGAATCTGTAGATTGTCTTTTTGGTTAGATTTTTTTGCCTTGTGTCAAACTAAAATTTACAGTTGCCAATATCGATATTTAAGGTTTAGTATCGGCCGATACCGATCCGATACATAAAAACAGTGCTGAGTTGACTTGAAAAGTTTTTTTTTTCCAAACACAGACATACATGTACTGAATTACAAATTCATTTGATAACTCTTCAGCAGTACAGCACATTTAAATACACCAAAAGCTTCACAGGCTTTTTCCAACATGTCAACACAACTTTAATTTGTTAACAAAACTGAAACGGACAAAAACAATAGGTTTACTACCTTGGTCAAACATGTAAAAAATAAACTGCAATTTCAGACATTAATATCGGATCGGTGAATCTCTAATAGCATTATACGCAAATCTCTGCCATTCTTACAGTGAAACCAGGAATATCTAGGCAGTTTATTCAAATATTTGCTTCAAAAGTAAGTGAAATACAATGAGACGCAGCATTTATTTTTCCTGAAAATCCTAAAGTACCGGACTGGGCAGCGTGGAGCTTATGCCTTCCCCCTGTAGCTTTGCACCATGTTGACCTATCACAGCTGGTAGCGGTTAGCTCGTCAGCAGAGGTAGCTGAAACGAAGCTCAGCCTCCAACTGCTCATTGAAAACACATGGCACGCTGCTGCAGGAGGCTGCCTGTGGATGCCCAAAGGGAGTGCATGTGTGTATTTTGACTCAGAAACCATGGCGATTGGGTTCCCAGTCAAGTCAGTATCAGCCTTCCAGTTTCGGCGCTGATGCCAGGAACAGCTCCTGCGGGGGCAGAACCGCCTGAGCGCTTGGAAAGATGGGTTTGTGACTTTTGACAAACCCTGGGGACGAACCGTTGTGCAGGCCGACACGGGTTTATGATTCTCATAAAAATGTTTGAAAATCTGGCTTCTTTTGCAGGCCAGTTAGTGTCATTTGTGTAATTATTCTCAGTGTTGAACTGATCTGTGATAACCCCCTCATAGATAAATGACCGTCCGTCTCTTGTTATTATTCATATTTCCTTTCTGCACATGCAGCCCACTCACAGAGTCGGCTAAAGTTTTAAATGACATTACTGGATGTGTGTATGAAATCTGTAACACATCCGTTTTTGTTTTTCACTGAGATGCTTTCATTTCAAGCTCTGATGTATTCTGATTTGATCTAAAATTGAGGAAACTAGAAGAAAGAAATTCAATAAATATATTCTCAACCACCAACTTGCAGTCTTGTTAAAGGGACAATATCATGTAAAATCAACTATTTTGAGCTTTCCGTCATGTTATAATCTTATTCCCTAATCAAAAACATACCTTGATTTTTTATGCATGTTTGAGAAATCCTTTGATCTCCATGGAAACCATTCAGCTGTTCAAAACACCGCCTTCAAAATGAAGCTCCTCCTCGGAGCTGCAGCTTCCAAGCTTCTGGACCCATGACTCCCCCTCTCAGCTCCTTCAGACTAGCAAGTAACAATTAGCAAACACCCGATGAAGGTCATTATAGGAGCTACTTCTCAGTGCTATGATGGTAAAAACATTACTAAAGGGTAAATAGAGGAGATGATTTCCTGAAAGTGAAGTGTCAGAAAGATCAGGAGCTTTTAAAGAGACAGAGGCCCAATTTCAAGGCATTAAATTATGATGTGAAATTTCAAGTCATATGTAGCATTTTTTCTAACTGAAAGTAACATAGTTATTTGACTGTGCTGTAAAATGGCACTATCTGCCCAGGAAACAGATAATACTGCCCCTTTAAAAGTGGTCTGTGGCTTTCCTTCCGTCGTCCTGTGATGTATGGTGTCTCTGGAAAAGCTCTACTGTGTCTGTTTTGGATGTGTTAGCATACAACCACAGTTTCCATAAACCACGAGAAAGAACTATGCAACAGCTTTGAAATATTTATTTCTCTTAGGACAGATCAACTAAAGATTAAAAACTGCCCCTTCCTAGAACAAAATCCTTTGAACATATTGTGCTTTCCTTATTTTTGCTCTCTTTTCTTGGAGCAATAATAAGGAAAGGAGAAAGGAAAGTCAAGTGCTACAGCTCACCAGCCTCCCGCATCTGTTAAAATAACACTGAGACTGTAACAGTGTGAGAATGTATTACTCCCACTGAAAATGGGTCAGAGGTGTGTAGTGATGCTCTGATTGTTGGTGGAGGAGTCAGGCTGAATTCTGAGATGTTCTATTCATGTTTATTATTCAGAGTTACAAACAAAATAAATTGTGTTTCTTGCAAATCACACTGTCTCCCCCCTTCATTGTTTGACAGTACCGTAGACCCCCACCTATTCGTGGCTCAGTGTTCGCAGATTTTTCCGAAAACCACCAAATCGTAAAAAAAAAAAATTACAGAGACAATAATGTCCTTAAATGGATAAGTTAAGTGATATCTATTTAAGGATAAATGTTTTCATTCAGGAGAGTTAGCTAGCTGAAGTGCTAGTTAATGTCCTCTCTGTTATGTCTTTGAACATTTGCATTTCAGTTTGGACTATTCTTAAAGAAAATGGCCTTCTTTGTTCATTAAGTTAGTGATTAGCTTTGATTAGCTAATATTTCAGCTGCTTGAAGGAGGCAGCAAAACTCAGATGATAGACCAACACAGTGACTAGGTTTCTTCAGAAACTCTGATACCAATCAGGACATCTATAGTTCAAATAACATGACACTATTTACAATTCTTAAATCTTATAAAGACATGGTGTCTTTATCAAAATACACTCTTAGGGAGGCAAACAATTCATCAACTTTCAATTAAGTGTTGATTTAATTGCTTATTAAATTAAAAGCAGTTCCAATTGATTAAGTAATGACATACTTTCACATCTTCTTTTAGTGTTGTATTTTGGCTGCCATCCATAAGAGGCCACCACTGAGCATCCTTTAGCAAGCCAGTTGATACAGAAACAAAGATGGCAGGGCCATACCAGAACAGCAAAAATAAATGGTCCAGTGTTGGATGCAAAATGCACTTATGTGGTTCTGTTTTGAAATATAAACACTTGACAAGCTTCTCAAGTTCTCACCTTAATACAGCTGACTCAGGGAATTGTTAAAATATATTTGTTTGGTTGTTGTTACAAATTAAGCATTTCAAGAAAAATGTAGCCTTTTTATGTTATTTAAAGACGTCCAACTGTCTTGATACAAGAGAAAACTTCAGGAGCCAGGCAGCGCAGTCATTGGCCAAGAGGTTATTGTTCAGACATGTTTCTTCTGTCTGAGGAAAATGGATGTCACAGGCCATTAACCACATGATCATTACAGCGTCTCACAAAATAAACAAAAGTTACAAAAGCTGTTTTGTGATATAGACTCTACTTACATTTAAAGAGGTAGTGCACAGAGAAACAGAAACAACTGATTTAAAAGTTTTCAGTTTCTTTGTTACAGAGGAATTTATCTGTTAAATATTCCTACTGGAAACTTGTTTCTGTTTTATTTAAACCATAACAGTAAATCGTTACAGTGTATACATATATTTGCTGTTAACCGTCTGTGACACGCAGAGCAAGGGACTTTTCCTTCTAAGGTAAAAGCAGCCAGTAGGCTTCTGGTGATTGTCAATACTTCAGCAGGGTAAGTGGGGTAGAAGATGCACTTGAACACACCACCAAGCAACATCTGCCTAGTGCCTACCGAACATACTGTAATCTCAAGCACACATGGGTTATGAAGCAGAATAATAGTTTAAAGCCAACCAGCAATTATGCCTCTGAATGGCTTGAAAACAAAAAAACCCCAACAAACTTAATGTTTTCGAGCAGCCTATTTAACGGTGTGTGACTAAAAAGCAAAAAACAATCAGATCTCTAAGGGATTTTTTTACACCTATGAGTAGGGGAGGGCAATACAGACTTAAAGTTTTTATCACAATATTTTGTTCTGCTGTTCTGGTAACAATAAAAAATACAATAAAAACTGTTACTTTGTTTTTAGTTAGTTGTATAGATGTGACTCCATAGCAGAGCAATCAAAGCCCCATAAACTTGAATAATGCTTTTGGAAAAACAATACACATTTGCACTTTTTTTAGGACACCACTGCCATAAAGAATATGATTTGTATCAAAAAACTGAACACAGTATCAGCATTTAGTCATACTTTTGAATTTCTTGATATTTCTTGATACTACTCTTGAAGAAACATAGAAAATAGTAGCAATAATCCTGTATGGGCAGTTTTAGGGGATTTTAAACATTATTAATTGAAATTTATCATGACAATGATAAATCAAAATTCTTACAAAAATAAAATTATCATTATAAATGATAAACAATATATTAATAATGATTAGGTTCTAATTGGTTTCCATCAGTGTGATGCAGGACTTGGATTTGCTGTAGAGCAAAATCCAATTCTAGATGTTTGGATACATTTTTTAATCTTTATTTTGCTTCAAAATTGCATTTTTCATTCCATTGAATAATTATCATTTGACCCTTTCAAGTTAATATTTAAGATCTATATTTTATCTTGTAGGGGTTTTTTTGTTGCTGTATTTTGATGTACCAAAATGCCCTCATATGCATTAAAAATGCAGCAGGAAACATCCAGATGGTGATTAATAAACTCACATATGTCTTCATTAAAAAAAAAGAGGTCAGAGGAATCAGAGTGTGCACACGAGTCCGTGTAGATCTAATATGATTCATGTATATGAATTTAGTTGGAAATAAAAATCTGGGTTTATTAACATCAGTACGTGTGTGTGTGTGTGTGTGTGTGTGTGTGTGTGTGTGTGTGTGTGTGTGTGTGTGTGTGTGTGTTGGTCTGCCCTCGCCTTAGGCCAAAGAAGGCAGCAGTCCAACTAGGTCAGTGCTAACGGGACGTTAGAGGTCTGATAGGAAAAAGAGCAAGCTGTGGAGATGTAAGGATGTTGTCATAAATTTAAGGAGGAAAGGAAATAGAAATATTGAAGAAAAAAAGCTTGGCAGACCAAAATTAAAAACTGAGATAGAAAGACATTTAAAGGATTCAAAACAAGAAATTTCAACAACACATAAGTCTTAACTACAGATTTACCTAAATGTAAACATAATTATAAATCTTACAAAAGGACATTCTGCCTTTAATTTTTAGGGACTGAAATCAGCCAAAATTTTACCATCACGCACTGCAGTACTTTCAGCCTCTCAAAAGAGAAAAGATCATGTTGCTATTATTACAGCTGTATGAGGACATGCACTTATCAGCCAAAAGAGTACAACCAACCGCCTAAAACTAAGTTTGGCACAAAGACATAGAAGATAATGCTCCAGCATTGTCTTAAGTATTTCACACTATTTGATCACCAAGTGTCAAAAAACTTCCATCTGAGGGTCACAGCTCTTAACATGTAGCAATTAACCAATTAACCAATCTCAGTGTTAATTCATCTCACACTATGCTATGTGGTTTACTCCCCTCAGCATGCTAGATAATTGAAAATGAAATTGAAACTGATGACATTTCCTACTTTTTCATTAATATTTCTCTGTTTTTTTGACCATTTAGGAGCACTATTGAACATTGAAACATAATTTCCATGATGGTCAGTTTATCCTTAAATATGAGAGTAATCTAAGTTGTAATGGTACACTAAAAGTGCATTCACACCAGCCTTGTTCAATCTGTTTTAAATGAATTCTACTTCCTTTGCCCAGAGATTCCGGGTCTTTGGGTAAAAACTCTGATACAGACCAAAAATTCAAACTCTGGTACGCCTAAAAACCCAGATCTTTTGGTTAAAGTGATCTCTGGTGCGATTCGAATGTGTATGTGAACGCCAAGCAGACCGGAGACTGCTCTAAAAGCAGGAAATGGATCATAGTGCAAAGCATTCTGGGTAAATACAGCCAAAGCAAACGCACAAAAACAAGCACTAGCAGGAAAAATGGCTTATGGTCTTTTACCAAATACAATAGAGAAATCCTGCAACTACTAAAATCTGACGCCACTCCATTTTTTGCTTACATTTCATGTAGGACAGTTGCGGTCAGTGTTTTCTTTAGAGGTTTCCATGTCATTTCCTTCAATGGTTCTTGGTGCAGCGCCACCACAGGCGAGGAGGGGAACAGGTTTTTCAAAGGGTTTGGTTCTTTGACACAGTGCAGTGTGACAGCAAAGTGCGAAAGCTGAAGATGAAACAAATGTTGCAATTTTGGTCCCCATTAGAACTGGACTGTCAGGTGTGCAAACATAACCAGTCCTGATGCAGCAGGACACTGTGAATTCCACATCCTTCATCCCAATTAATACTAATCACGAGGAGAGTGTCAATGTCTGCCACTGTGAGTCATCTCCATTGTACAGTGAAATATTGTGACGACGATATCGTTTGATTTTCTCCTCATGCCCCCTCAACGTTAAAATCTCACCATAATAATGTAGCTCAGCGCATATCCAGGAGTGACTTTCCAGAGTCTCAGCAGCCAGAGGTTAGACGGAAGCAGCACAGGGATCAAGTGGCCGCTTTTTTATTTTTAGTTCACATAAATTCTACATAGAGATTGAGGGAACTTGCATATTCATAGAGGAAGAAAAATTTGGCTGTAACATCTCAACCATGTTTGAGCAGGATTATTTTAATGAGCAGTCGAGCTCGTTTGTTACCCATAGAGGAATTTTAATGCAGCCAATTATAATGCTTTAACTGCCTCGGTGTCTGTATGACCTCAGGTAGCACTTGGCTTCACCACTGGCGGTTCGCCTGCAGAAAGTGGAAGCTGCTCCTAAAGCCGCTGACAGGACCGGAAGCCGGGGCAGATTGAAATGTTTTCTGGAGCTGTGGTGTGGCTCAAGAAGCGTGGATTTGGGGTCTGGCTGCGAATGTAGGGCAATGGGTCATCTGAAGTCATGACACAAACTGGGTGTGCGTGTTTCCTTTTGTGTTGTCAGTTATCATCTTTCTCGTCTCTGTGCATCTGCGCGCGCGCACACACACGCAAACACGCGTAGATACACGTTTGGGTGTCAGTGTGTTTCTTGTCAACTTCAGGCATGAATGAATTTGCGCTGACCTATATTGTGCTTGAGCACACACACGCACACACACGCATGCACACACACATAGATGGTATTTCTGTACTTATGAGGACTGTACATATATTTTCCATACATCCAGCCAGCATGATTTCTTGAAACTTTGAAGCTATTGGTTTTATTTTGAAGGTTTGTGTTAAAGTAGTGATTAGTTGTGTCAGAATGGTCTGAAATTCTCCTGGTCCCAAATTTAAGAATGCTGTCAGACACACACACCCTCCACCAGCCTTGATGTTTATGTCCATGCAGACCTTGAATTTGCACTAAGCAACTGAAACCAGAAGTTTACATACATCTGGAGATGCAACGATCCGATTTTGAAAGAGAATTCGAGATCGGGTATTGATGCAAATGTGACCGATCCATAAGGGCAGATCTATTCAGTGTAATTCTATGCTTTGTGCTTTATCATTTATTTTATATTACGATGTTTAGAACTCCTAGTTGCACTTTCTGAATCATTTGAAAGACTTGTTGTAGTTTATCTTTGTTCGGGTTTTTTTAAGCTGTTCATCTTGTCTGACTCCTGTCCCAAATCTGTCTCCTGTCCCCTTTGTCCACAGTCTGCAGACAAAGAGCAAGCGCTGGAGGAGACCAAGAGCTACACCACCCAGTCTCTGGCCAGCGTCGCCTACCTTATCAACACGCTGGCCAACAACGTGCTGCAGATGCTCGACATCCAGGCCTCGCAGCTCCGCCGCATGGAGAGCTCCGTCAACCACATCTCACAGGTCTGGTGGCGCTAAATGCTCTCACTTGAGTGAAAAACATCACAGTCAGGAAGCGAATAGGAAATATCCAATTATGTGTGTGTATCGATATGTAGCGCCTTCCAAAAATATTCATACCCTTTGAGTGTTTATACATTTTAACTCCCACTTAGGCCTGTCACAATAAGCAGTAAATCAATCAATGGCAAATTAAAACAAGTTCAATAACTTCTATTTGCACGATTCTGTTTTCTCTCTATTGTTCTTCTTTGAAACCAAAGAAATGTCGCAGCATTTATGAAACATTGATTTTTGGAGAACATGATGAATAAAGCCATACATGGTTCTGTTATTCAGAGGAAAAGGACTCGTGGGTGTAACCATGTCATAATCATGTATGCATGCATGAAGGTTCATTTATGTTAGCCTCTCTCAGGCTGAGTGGAGCAGCTCTGAATCTATTTCTGAACTTTGTACTTAGTGATCAAAAGAACTATTCACAGCCATCAAGAAGCAGCTAAAGTGCAGAAACATGTTGTCTTTCTTTACGTATGTGTGCCAAATGCATGATTAGGATGCATGTTTGGTACAAGCTATTTCTCTATTGAGACATTTTATTGTTTTTAAAAGAAAT
>NW_015113686.1:94647-95650 GCF_001443285.1 Poecilia latipinna | reverse complement strand
AAGAAATGTTCTTATATCAGCTGCTTCTCTGATATGGTAACAATTTGTGGAACTTGTTTCCAAATTCAAGATGGCACCTTTTGTAATTTTATGCTAAGCAGATGAAACTCTTAAACAGATTCCGGTACAGTCTGGAATTAAAACTTAGTAATTAAGATTGAGTAAACTAACTGTCTCTATGCGAACATCACAAAGAAAAATGATTACATTGTTTAACAGAGTTAGGGATATAGATCACACAGTTCAAACTTAGGCTGGGAGATATGGCTTACAAATAAAATTGCAGAATAACCAAATCCGATTTAAAATCCGATTAAATTTTTTTTCTTCACTTTTTCTAAATTATAAATTACAGACAGAAAATATTTTCAAAATGTGGCTTTTATTTTAATCATCCCTTCTGTGAGATCTACAATAAAGTATTAGGTCAAGAATTTTTGTTTGATATGAGAATAAAGTCACATAATATTAGCAGAAAAAAGATGCAATTTTACTAGAAAAACATCTTAAAATTAAGAGAAAAAAGACATTTTAATGAGAAAAAGCCTCCATAGTCATTCAGACCTGACCTGCAGAGTCCGAGAGGATCTTTCTTCAAAATACTCTGTCGTTTCCTCAGTCGTTTCAAGGTTCTGCTGCTGATAATAATTTGATGGTGATGTGTTAAAAGGTGAAATATTTCCTGTGAAAAATGGTCAACATTCCTCAATTTAATTTAAATTTTTTGTTATTTTTCATGTTGGTGTTTTCATAAAGACATGACTGTACTCTTGTTATGTTAAGACCTTATTGTTGTATTTTAAAAGAAACTCGTACTCTGGCCCTGATAATGTCATCACAGTTTTATGTTTTTAGGCTTGATGTTTATTTTGCGAGTATTAATAAGTGGTAATCTGAACACATCAGTGGTTGGTTAGTTAAACACCTGATGATCTGTCAGAGAGGGCGTGTGGATCGCCGTATTTCTTATTTTTTTAACTGAACCAAAACACACCAAATTCCA
>NW_015113686.1:42294-91363 GCF_001443285.1 Poecilia latipinna | reverse complement strand
AAGGTTGTCAAAATCAAGCTAGCATAACTGAACCTCCTCTCTTTCCATTGCTATATTTTTTTTAATTAACATTTTTTCCTGACCTTGTTACCTAGTTGTCGCAGTGTTGAGAAGTAATAGCAAAGCACTGCGTCCTTTTTTCTTGTATATATCACGTGTACATTTAAGACTTAACACATTATGTTGACAGCTAAAACCAATGGTCGTCATCGTCAGCTAGCAACTTCTTGCGTGCGTGACGTCACGTTGCAACGTGTCCGTCGAGAGTCAGTATAGCCTCTTTTTTATGAATGCCAAACCCGAGGAGATAAAGCACAATTTCCCATTGTGTTACTCAGCTGGAATATGTAAGCACCCCTCCAGTACAGTCATAGGTGTGAAGCATCACTAGCGATCCAGAGAGTTACACTGTGCTGCACTCCTACACAACGGCAGCTCTGTCAAGTGCATTCATCTCAGACAAACCCAGCCAGCTTCCATAAGAAAATAAGCCGAATGCTAGGAAAAGGCTTCGGTTGAAAAGAATTAGTGCACTGAAGATCGCTTAGAGGAATTAAGTTGTACTTCTGAGCGGTACAGAGGGTCCATTCTCCCCCTTAGACCTCCGAATTATCAGAGCAGTTTCCATGCAGCCATAATGAGATGCTTCTCTCTGCTTGTGTCGGCCCAGGCTGAGGTTGCACGTTATAATCACCACTTTCTGTTCAGAAAGACACTCGCATCTGTTATGTAGGCGAACACTTCGCACTGTGAGGCTTCTTCGCATTCACAAACACTAAGATACTCTTATGTAACGCATTTAGCATTTTATGCAGCTGCAATCAACCAAGACATTATTCATGCAACATCAGAGACAACTAAAAAAAACAGCCATTGTTAGGACGAGGTCCAGTGTGTGTACGGCATAAAACTTTGGTTTTCTGTCAGTAGCTGGAGGCAAAAGGGACTCAGTGTTTTGTGTTTCTTTGCTTTAAATCTTATGTTTCACAGTTAAGCCCAAAATTATTATATTAGTATGTTACATCAGACTAAAACAAAAAAAAACAATTTTTAAAAACATAAATATGGGCTTAATGAAACATCTTTAATACCTGCCTAAAGGTTGTTATTTTCAAAAGATGCTTTTAATCTGACAGCTTCGCCTCATCTGAACATATAATGTATTGGATATATCTATGAATGTATTGATGCTCATAAACATTGTATTGAAAGCAGCAGATAAACTGTTCTGCTGCTTTCCTAAATGACAATGTTTTGAATTCATATCTTGGAGATTAAAATAAAACTTCCCAAAATTTGTTACACTAAGAGCCTATTCCAGCCTCATCATATCATTGAAAATACCACTCTTGTCATCTTTCTAGGTAATTAATTGATCATTTCATAGATATTAAGAATATAGACATTCATCTCGATCAGAAGATTAAACGGCGCCTTAGTAAGAAGCTTCACCTGTCATAGTTCTTGTCACCTTAGTGACAGTCTCTATGGTGACAAAACGCTGTGTTGTCTTCACCTCATCACTCTGGTCTTTAACTCTCATACAGATCACACAATACAGGTTTCCCAGCAGTCCTTCTGCTTGCTCACCTAAACAGAAAGATGTTGGGTACCGATCCGCTGGTAGATGGTCAAAAACAAAAACACAGCAGTGCATGTGCTCCATGTTCCCTCAACTGGATAGTGCACCCAGTTATCCAGAGATGATGGACCCAGTCAGTCAGCCAGGTCAGCTGGCCGCCTTGCTGTTGGTCATACAGGTCTTCTGAGTAATAGGATGTCAGTAATTGTCCACACTTTATCAAAAAAGTATTTGGTGTTTTTTTGTCAAACATGTAAAAATCTCCTCATGACATGCGATGCCAAAACAAATTAGACTCTTCCTTGATCCTCTAATCATTCTATATTAAGAAGCATTTTCTCGTTTCATGTACTCTCAACAGACCGACCCTATACAGTGGTCCACCCGCATACGGTGCACACATGGATGCTGCTTTCTGTAAATAATTTCACTCGATAACCAGAGTAAAGTATCCTTCAGTGTGGATTTCTCTTCTACTGACTCCCAAGCTCCTCAGCCAGGCTGTCATCCATGTTAGGACTTCTCCAAAAATATCCACAGTGTGAGAACACAGAGCAGTGAGAATTTCATTCTCACACTGAACACTCTTTGGGTTTTGAACAGCCGGTGAGGAAATGAGGGAATCAGTGATTCCAAGGGAAGATTTGAAGCCAAACTGCCTTTCTGAGAGAAAGAAATATCGAGTTCAACTCCGAAACAAACAATGACTTTGGGTTCTGTGAGTGTTTCGGAGTGGTAAACACAGTTATTACAACATATACGGACGAGGTTTGTGATCTGTTGGGATGATCTTTACGCATCATTTGATCAAAATCATAAGAAGTCCAACTATCGACTCTTTGTTCCTCCTTACAGACAGTCGACATCCACAAGGAGAAGGTGGCGAGGCGTGAGATTGGCATACTGACCACCAACAAAAACACGTCCCGCTCCCATAAAATCATCGCCCCAGCCAACCTGGAGAGGCCGGTGCGCTACATCAGGAAGCCCATTGACTACAGCGTGCTGGATGACACTGGACATGGAGTCAAGGTAGGTGGCAGAAATGATCTAATAATAGCGATTGATGGTGTAATTAAGGTAGTGGCAGACCGTAAAGTTCTGTGACGGTGACCAGCATGTTAACGTTTCTCTGAAACTGAAAAATAAACAAATTGGAAGTTATTGTATTGGGTTTTATTTTAATTGAGAACATGATAGGAAAGCTACAAAGCTCCTCAAGGGATTTGGAGGGAAAAAATGATTCCAACTTACTTTTGCGAGATACTTTAAAATCCTTAAATATGTAGCAAAAATTTTGCGTGAACTCACAGAAGTAGTTTAGGATTTCACAAAAGTAATCCAGCATTTTGCAAACTTTTGCAGAATTTTGAAAATGTTTTTCTAGATCAGGATCCACCCTTTTTCTCCATCTGCCTGGGGGAACTTAGTGTAAACCTCACAATAGAAAATTTTTTACAGTGTTTTTAATTTCAAAATTTTCACAAGATTTTTTTTTGTGAATGAAACTGAAGCTCAGACTTTAAAAAGTGAGATGCAAGGCAGCGACTGATGAGATACATCAAATGTTAACCTTTCTAAAACGGTTTTAATCAAAACCAGGATGTTTTGGTTCATAACCGGCTGAAGTTCTTGCATGAATTCACTGTGCAGAACGTTCTCTCTCTCTCTCTCTCTCTCTCTCTCTCTCTCTAACATCTGGACAAGCAAACAACTTATAGAAATTTGTTTTGTGTACATCTTATATCTCTTTTCTTAAGTGTTTCTGCTACCCACTGGTACAGTGTCACCCTGGGCAGAGAACCGTTCCAGTGTATCACAAATGATGAAAAGTATTCCCTTGGGCTGTAGTTTTATTTATCTATCTCTGTTTTCAAAATGATTTATTTAGCTGCGCGCCTCAGTACCACTGCATCACAAACT
The DNA here is from genome assembly GCF_001443285.1 of Poecilia latipinna. NCBI lineage: Eukaryota > Metazoa > Chordata > Actinopteri > Cyprinodontiformes > Poeciliidae > Poecilia > Poecilia latipinna. The sequence continues at coordinate 87,858 of NW_015113686.1, read as the reverse complement.
ACAACCAAACTAAAGAATCCTGATCAGTGTTTCTCCATCTCTATCTCTGCCGGTGTTTATCTGAAGCTCTCTTTCTGCCTTGCATTTTCTGTCTGCTGCTCCTAACGACTGACCGTATTTGCATGATGCAGTTGCTCTCTGTCTAACCCTTGGATAAAAATGTCTTCTGTCTCCTTTTCCTCCTGTTTCATCTGCTGTCACTGATGTGTTAAGTGGTTGATGAGGTTCAAGGTAAGAATCTGCAACACACCTACACACAGCACAGAGAAAATGCGTCTGATGTGTCTTACCTGGAGATGGTAGAAGATGTTAAAAGCAAAAAGGAAGAAGTGCTGCTTTATTTTATACTCCATAATGTCTGATGGTCATTCAGAACAAATTGTGGCTTTTTTACCTCTATTCGAAACGTCTTTTATTTAAACTGGTATACAAATACGGATGTTGAGATTCTTCTTGTTGTAGTATTTTCCATCTCGACAACCGAGAGATGTTACTATGCTGGCATAAACTTGATGCTAACCAAGGAAATGTGACACGGTGGTCCACAAAAGTATTAAACTTCTGGGTCTTCTTTGCGTTTTTCAAATGTCAAAATGTTTTATTGGGATTTTCTTTGGGAGACGAAGACAAAGTGGTGTATAATTTTGAGTTTTAAAAGAGATTTAGGTTATAATAAAACAAAATCTGTCCATACTAAGTAGTTTTGATAGAGAGCGTTTGTTTCTCAGGTAAATGGCCAGCAGAGTCTGAAACTTGGAGGAGGTCTGTCCCGGACTAACCCCCCAACCCAGAAACCACCCAGCCCTCCAAGGGCGGGGAAAGGAATCTTGGGGTATGTACACCTACTTTCACTTTGTTTACTCTCATCCAATGTAATTTCCAAACTCTCCTGTAAATTATTCAACTTTGTGACTCTTTTCGTGCTCTGGAAGACACATGGTTAAAGTCGGATGAGACGGTCAACTTCTCTTGTGTTTTTCTTTGGAAATCTCTTAGAAACAGGCTGCAGCTTGCACATATTTAAATCTCTCTTGAAAAGACGGGGTCCTGTGACGAGGTTATTACAGATTTGAGCTGGCAGAGGGAAATCACACACACCCACACACACTTGTACTGAAATCCAGCGCTCTGAGGAATGACGTCATCTGTTGTGAGAGCTTGTTGTGTTCTTTGCCCTTAAACATCTAGGTCACCAAGCTGTTTTTATCCATCTTTTGGTCTTTTCTCTACCTGTATTTTACTCCCCTTTCTCCTACACTATAATTGTATTTTTTTTTATATCCTACAGTTGTTCCCTCATCTTTTATCCACTTTTGTCTGCATCTGTCACTTTAGAAGTGGATATAATTGTTGACTCTTCCAATCTAACTGCTACTCTGACCGAGGAAAAAAAAAACTCATTTTCCTCTTTTGAATCAAACCAAACCTCAAACATAGGAGCAAAAGCTGCATCTTGGTGTGTCTTTCAGTGTCACATTTCATCACACTGCCACCCAGACTCAATATATGATTCATATACCAACTGGGACACTCTTCATTTGGGAATTGTGCTAAAAACAAACAATCGGCAGCCAAAATACAAAAGTTAAGCCTTTGACATTGTTTTCACTGTCTATCTTTTTTATGTTACCACCCTCCTTCAGGTCCTTTGTTTCTGTATGTTCTCACTGACAGTCAGACTGCTAAGCTAGATGGAGACGCACATTGTTGTATTGTTCAACTCGCGTCAAAAAAATACACCACAATTATGAGAAACAACTCAGGCTGGCGGCGTCTGGTGGGCGTTTAAACCAGCAGCCGTAGCTTTGTTTTACCAGCAGGGCCCTGAAAAATTATCCATCCAACATTTTACCAGATTCTTTTGCAGCTCCAGCTGTTTTGTTAGGGTCATTAAATTACACACAGATTTCTGAAGCCAGTTGGTTTCACTGAACTTTATTTATCAGATCAGAGAGGGTTCAACACAAATGTATACCTCAGTTTTCAGGTTTTAATATGTAAGATATTCCTTAAGCTATACATTGTTTTTGTTCTTTAAAGCTGGAGTATGTAACTTTTATAAAAATATGGTGTCTCTTTTTACGTATTTGTTAAAACTGTCACACAATAGAACATGAGGCATTTTTTCCGTGACAAAATCGAGCTTTCTCCCTGCAGTTCTACTGCCACCTATAGAAATGCACCACTCCCAGTCAGAAACAACCAATCAGAGACAGGAGAAGGGTCTTAGCGCTGTCAATCATGCTTTTGTATACCCTGCTACACACCCTCTCCCATTGTCTCTGTTCCCCAGAGCGGAGCCTGCTGTGAATGCTAAGACTAGTTAACATTAGATGACGGCTGATAAACGGCTTTCCTGTAACTTAAAGTTGTTTCCCCATCATTAGCACCTTTAGCACTGTGTACACGAGGTTGATTGACAGTGTTAAGACCCTCCTTCTGACTCTGATTGGTTGTTTCTGATTGGTTGCGTTGGATTTCTGCAGACAGCAATAGAACAACAAGGAGAGGGCAGAAGGAGCTTGATTTTTTTCACAGGTTATCTAATACTTCAGTACACAGTGAGAGCTCTACCAAGTTACATACTGCAGTTTTAAAGGTTGTGATTGTAATATGGCAGAGTGTGAAAAACTGCATGCATATGGAGCTAGGTAGGCTGAGCTGCCAGAGTCAGCGGGCGTCTCCTCTTGTCTCTCTCTATGTTCCTTCCAGTTTCCTGTAACCTGCTGATCAACCGTCTGTTTCACCCTCAATCGACAGAGTTAGTGGTTAAATAATAGCATAACAGCAGAACCTTTAAACCAGTACGCCCCGTTAAGGGTTGTGTTGGTGCTTCGTGTTGTGAAAATGGAGGTAATCTCCAGCTTTCTGTCCATCAACACCTCTCCATCTTCATTCACTGTTTGATCCAAAGTGCGGTTTCTCGGAGCGGCGAACAGAAGCAGCTTAGCGGTTGGTGATGACCGTGCCAACGAGCCTGCCTCTCTGAATCCTCCCCCTAGACAGGCAGGGAGCGGACAAACGCACAGCAGAGAGTCGGCGACACGCTGCCGACAAACCGCTCCTTCTGACAGCACACACACTTTTCTTTTTTTTTTTTTTTTTTCCCCGCATTAACTAACTACCAAGAGGAACATTGAGTCATTTTTGTACATTCTGCATTCGTTCTGTTCCAGTGAAAAAGCTCCATTCAGCCAGGATTAAAAAAAACTTGGTGAGCTCCGGAGATCTAGAATAGAGACACCCACATGGCTGCTTCGACATTGTAGCAGATAGATGTTTCTTATCCTGCCTGAGAAACGCTCCATTCATCACCAGCTTTTACTTCGGCTAACAATGAGTCCTTTTGTTTGGCCTCGTGTTTGTTCAACCGTGGGTGCAGAGTTTTTAACGGACTCTGTGCTCATTATGTCTTGAAATTGTTTCCTTTTTCATTTTTAATTGTGCCTTCTGAGTTTATATTGATGCCTAACTTAGATTTATTTGGGGGGGAGTGGGAGGTTCAACGTGGGAGATTGTTTTTTATTGTGAATGTGTCATTAAACTTTGGAGTCTTTTTGTTCTGCTTTTATGTCCTACATTTCTACAGTTTTGCTGTGCTGCAGGAGTAATTGTCTAAAAATACATCCCCACCTTTAAACTTGGCTTGACTTTTCTTTTACAGCAAGAGAGAGTCAGTTTCATTCTGCTGTAGTTATTATTACCATGACTATTAAACAGCAGGAGCTGTTAGAGATACATACTTACTACAACTTTTTAAGGGTAAAAAAAAACAACAGTGTTTTGCAGCGCCCCCTTGTGGTTTCTTAACAGGATATGTTGGTGTCAAACTCGAGGCTCATGGGCCAAATGTGGCCCTCTAGAGTCCATATACCAAATTGTATCGATCAATCCCACCGGTTTTTTTGCGATTCCTTGAAAATTCACACAAAATCAACAGATCTCTGCAGTTTTTTTGGACTATTACATAATAGTGCATAACTATGCAATAGTGCAATATCACTAAAACACAAGATGTTTGATACTATTTAATTTTAATTTTTAATTTTTGAACTTACAGCTATTTATTAATATTTGAACAGTTTGTTAATGTGTTTTATCAGTACACTTTGGCACCACTGGCCCTTTAAGAACATGATCTTGACATGGCCCAAAATGAAAATGAGTTTGACGCAGTGGGACAGACGACCAGCGCCGCAGGTCTGTCTTCCTGTGCGAACCTCTTCCTCACCTTTACGTCTTGCACGTACAGGCACAAGAACTCCCCCTACAGGACACTGGAGCCGGTGCGCCCTCCCGTCGTGCCCAACGATTACGCCTCCAGCCCGACGAGAAACAATGCGGGTGCTGGACAGCTGCCGAGTCCGGTCCGCACCGCCACCCTGAACCAGCGACCCCGAACGTACAGGTAGTCGGGTCAGAGTTCAGACGGGACTGAAAGAACAGTGTTTCTGACACGCTGCCTCTGCTCTTGCTCTACTAATCAGTTCTTTCAAACTCAAAACTCCTGATGTTCAACACAGTGACGTTCAGTTTGGAAGCAGAGATTTAGAGATGGTTGTGCTTTTATTTTAGGCAGAATTTATAGTAGTCATAAAAAGTGGCTTGCAGTATTATGGAGTAACTCAAATTAGCACATCCTCAAAAGTACATTTATTTCTTAAATTCAGTTTATTTTATATACATTACACACAGAGGAAATACTACAAGCAATTATTTATGTTAATTTTGATCATTTTAGTTTTCTGCTAATGAAAACCCGTAATTCAGTTTCTAGGGGACTGAATATAATCACTGATTCAGCTCATTTATTACGATCAGGGTTGGACCGATAAATCAGACGACAGATAAATCCACCTCTGTTAACGATCACCTGACTGTTGCCAACTCAGCGATTGTGTTGCTATATTTCAAATAAAAAACATAGGTGTCGACCTAAATTGGAATCGGCAGGTCAGACTTTTTAAAGATCGGTAATCGACGATCGGCCAGAAAACTGCAGTCGGTTCATCCCTAATTCCAATGCACTGTAAGCTGGTGCAGTATTCCCAAACTAAACTGGCATGTGTTGAATAAAACATTTTGATAACTTTCTGCTTCACCTGAAACTAAATGTTGCCTTTTAATTCATCTTTCTTAGCACCTTTCACGTTTTTACGCCTCAGTTCCTCCATTTACAGCTGAGCTATCCAGTTAGCACTTTCACTGAGCATGAGCAAACATTTTGAATTTAACACATTCACATTTTTCTGGACACATTTTACCAGAAACTTTGCAGCCACTGCAGTCATACTCTGTTTGTAAGTGGTTGAAACAAATAACGCTAACATGTGGACAGATCTAGAAAAGCTAATTATTCATCCACTTTTAGGATGCAGAATCTGACCCAAAGACATTTTACAGAAACCCTTGAGACTCCTGTAAATGTTCACATCCTCTTTGCTCATGACTTCTCCGTCTTCCTGTAGGATTTTGCTTTCGGCTTGGTTTCATCACTTTGTGCCACGGCTTTCTTCTTGGCTTGTCTAAAACCTGCTGCTGTTCACTCTGCTGCTTTTGCTTCTGGTTTTTTATATGCAAAGTTTTTTGTGTTTAAATGTCATCTTGTGCTAACCATCTGCTTACATCCAACTAACTGAGTTTCTTTGTTTCTGTGGATTCATCTTCAGTTGTGCATTTATTCAATCTCATTGACTGTTTTCCTCAATTCTAGCAGGAAACATATTTTGTTTAGTCCTTTATAGTTAGAGCAGAAAAGAAGTGCCTTGATTTTGGAAGCTGTTGTCAAAAGGAAAACTATAATTAAATTTCTGGCACTTTTGTAGTTCATTAGTAAGAGAGAACTATTATGGGTTTTCTTTATTTTAAGCCAGTGGATTGTGTTGAAACAAGTACCACAAAGACTTGGTTATTTTTCTGTTTGTTGTGTTTTTACATCGTCATCCTTTAGAATGACATGTCTGGATGAAGGATGGAGTTTTTATTTGTTTCCAAGTTCAACGCTAAAAGAATTCAAAGAAACTTCCTCTGGAATTTGAAACTCAGATGGAAATGTTTTTGTCTTAGCCAGCATTTGTTTGAACGGTAACGTTAGCTGCTAGGCGTGTCCTGATGCTCTAACATGGTTATTTTAAACGAAGCAGAAAATACAATTTTAAAGTTTCGCCTCCGACATAAAACAAGTCTTTAGTCAGAGGCCACCTGAGATTTGTTGCAAGACTGACTGCTACTGGAGATTCACAACAAGATGTGAGTTATGACAATATTTCATTTCCCTTTGGAATACATAAAGTATTTTGGTGCTAAAATGACTTTACGTCTCAGTTAATTGTTAGATATTTTATTATATGTTTGGTAAAGAGTTGACACCACATAAAGCAATGCAGAGGTTTGAGAACATCTAGAAATAAAACTTGCCACGTTTTACAAAGTGCATCTTAGTGTAAAAGTTATTTTTATCTGATTCTCTGGTTATTTTTCTTCCTTTGTATATTTATTAGATGTAAATAGTTGTCAGCTCTTCTTCCCATACGATCAACACATTCTTTCATCCTCCGGCTTTGAACCAATCAGATTGCATGTTCTTGTCTGCTTGTTGCTTCATTTCTTCCTTGCTGCCATGAACCTGAACCTGCTACTGCTGGACTTCCTCTCTACAGGCTTCTGTTTGTCATCCTGCCTCCATCGCCATGCCGACTGTCTAAGGACGTGCAGTTTTTACTGCTTTATGTCCTGTCTGCAACCTTTTTTGAGAAACTTCACATCGCTAAAAAAGATTAGCAGTTTTTAATAAGCAAAAATTTTGATTCCAGTTCAAATTAGTGGATTAGTTTCACGTATTTTGTCCGTTCTGCAGCTGGAACACACCCGTTTCCACAGCACTGATCTTCCTCTGTTTGCATGTGCATTTTGTGTGTGTGTGTGCGTGTGCGCGTGTGTGTGTGTGTGTGTGCGTGCGTGCGTGCGTGCGTGTGTTTGTGCGTGTGTGTGTGTGTGTGTGTGTGTGTGTGTGTGTGTGTGTGTGTGTGTACAGTGGCAGCAGCGGAGGCAGTCACCCCAGCAGCAGCAGTCGCAGCAGCAGCAGGGAGAACAGTGGCAGCGGCAGTGTGGGCGTTCCCATCGCCGTGCCAACGCCGTCGCCGCCCTCCACCTTCCCAGGTAACGGGACACCTGCTTAATGTCACAGCTGTATGGGACGATGTGTAGCTGAACTGGGCTGAAACCATTAATCGGATTAATCGTGATGAAATGATTGATAAAATAACCGTCAACTAATTTAGTAATGGATTAATCGTCTACTGGAGTAGACTTGAAAAAGGCTATTTTCTGAAAGAATAACATACTCAAAGCAGCAACTAAGGTAAAACTGTACAAATATATACATGTATGCATTTTGCATTTAAGATTAAAAAAACAACTGTGTTTGTATGTTCTACCCAGAACTCCTGAAGTGACAGTTTTAGCTGCCTCACCCCAAAAAATCTGTTATGAAGTGTATTATTATGTTGTGCTTCCTTGTTTGAATTGTAAATTTAACAATCAATCATTTTTTCACCAAAATAATTAGCTTTTATTTTCTTCAAAAGAAAAATCAGTAAATTAACACCAAACCAAAAGAGTAAATCTTTCAATGGGATAAATAATCAAAGATTGAAATTCTATAATTCTGTCCTACCTGGAAGAAGAATCAAACCAGTTGACAAGGGGCTCTACCGCCCCCTAAGGGTCACTGGCAGCTCAATGCTACATGGAGAACTATAATAAAAAATGATGTTTGCCCTTCTGCCCAGACCCAGTTTACATCCACTAAATCTTTATCCTTAAGGACACGCAAACGGATTTCTCTGTGTAATAATCTACAGGTTCTGTAGTTGGAGTATCTATGCATAAGATCTGTCTGAGTCACTCTCAGATATCATTGTGTTCTAATACTAAATCACTTCTAACATACCCTTACTTGCTAGCTAGCTAGCTTCTTTGCATCTATCATGGATTCATGCTAATGTATCACCAGTTGGCTGGACAAAGTTTGTCCAGCCAACTGGTGGAGATGCAGCTCTTAAATTTCATTCCTAATGGTATTAAAAAGTCTTAAATTTGAGTTGGTGAAACCTACAGAAACCCAGTCTTTATTCTTCCATCACTCCCTTCTTTAACCTTCTTTCCTAACTGGCTCCTCTTTCTCTTCCTTCTCCTCTTCCCCAAGTCTCCCCGACTGCTGGACCGTCCAGCTCTTCCTCCACAGCTCCAAACTCCTCCCCTTCTCCCTCGCCGACTCCTTCCTCTTTCTCCTCTTCCTCCTCCACCACCACCTTAACCCAGCCTAACGCGCCCCTACCACCAAACTCACCCGCACACCAAGCCGACTCCTCTCCTCACACAAGCTCCCAAACAAACGTACCGAACACCAACACCTCCCCACCTTCTAACCCTTCTCCCAGCACCTCTGAAGGCCAGTCCCAGCTGTCTTCTCTTCCTCTTCCTGCTCCTCCTCCTCCTTCACTCTCCTCCTCTTCATCACCTGCTGAAGGTGAGTGTGTCCCAGAACACTTCAGTGGCCCAAACCCAAGTCTTTTAAAGGGTGTTTTCATACCTGATAGTCCGGTAGACTTGGTTCATTTCGACACCAAAAATGCAACATTTATTGGATTTTCAGATGTCGAACGAACTAAACCCTTTGAAAAAGCCTGTTCCCCTCCCCACCTGTGGTGGCGCTGCACCGAGAACCACTGAAGGACACAACACGAGTGGAGTGCAACTTCCTTCTTCGTAAAATGTTGACAAAAATAGAGTGGTCTCTTTTCTCGTTGGTAAAAGACCACAAACTATTTCTCCTGCTAGAGTCACGCCTTTGTTTTGGTTTTATTTACCCAGAATGCCCTGCTTTTTAGACCACTTCTTGCTCTTGGACCGGTCTCCGGTTTGCTTGGCATTTGAACCGTACCAGAGTTCACTTCAACCGAACCGAGACAAAGTATTTTTTGGTCCTCATTAGAGTTTAATTAGTTCACACCTTCCCAGACAAACCGGACTTTCTAGGCAAACAAACTAGAGTTCGATTAAAGCGGACGAAACAGGGTTGGTGTGAATGGACCCTTAGTTTGTTCTCTGGCTCTTCACATCCATTGTCATTAAGAGAGACAGCAGATAAAATGTGACCCTTTTGTTGCCTTTTTCCTCCTCATAAGCTTCCTACACATCTTTGAATAAGAACTGAGTGTAGTTGCTCTCACTACCAGAAGAGGGAGACAAAGCTTGTTTAATCCACTCCAGCTTCCTTTAAATAAGTATGAAATGAAAGTTTCCCTCAATGTTTCTAAAGATTTGTAACAGAGTCCCTCTCTGCTACGTCAGGTCCCTTCGTCCCCCAGTTCTACAGCATGAACCGGCCCCAGCCTCGACAACAGACCCCACAGGTGGGGGGGTCACTCCCATACCGCCGACCCCCTTCTGTGACTGGTCAGCCGATTACCAACCACGTCAACGGAGGACCCTACTACAACCAGAGCCCAGGTCAGCCTTTCACTGGAGGCAACACTCGAGTTTACTTATCGCTGAAAATGTGACAGAAGGATGTCTTTGAACCCTCATTTTGGCAGTTTATAAACACTGATTCTGTATAAATTAAGTCCTGATAAAGGACCACTTTACGCAATTACAGGTGAAACCAGAAGTTTACATACAGCTACTAAAAAGACACACACACCTTTTTTCTCACTGTCTGAGGTTAAACCAGACCAAACTTCTCTTGCTTTGGGTCAGGTGTATGTAAACTTCTGATTTCAACAATATAAACACAAAAGTCAATGAGAAATTTCTGGTTTTAGCGTCGTGGTAAATTTGATTTACTGATAAAGTCGGAGCTCAGATTTGGGAATGACATCACTCCAGAGTCGAGAGTTTTCTAGTTGGACGTTAGAAAAGCAGCAGGTTCTGTGTTTTGGTGTTTTTTACTAGTTTAGCTTTTCAAATACTAAAGGGACATTTTCAAGAGTAAAACCTGTGAGGAGTTGTATTAAAAGCTGTGTATATATACAAATGTAACCAGTTTTCATGTGCGCCGTAGCCATATTGGATTCTGAACTTGGGGGTGGTTTCTGCGATACTAACTTTTCCCAGTCAGAATTTCAAATGGGCATTTTTGTCCTATTTCCAACTGTATACTGGATTTGAAATGACTAAATCCTCTCATCAGTTTCACACTGGTAGTTTAAAGTCCTAATTGACTCCTGATGTGTTTGCAGCCTCGCCTCCGCCCCCATCGCTCCTGCAGTTCACCCCTCAGCTGCCTCTGATGGGTTTCGTTGCTCGAGTTCAAGAATCCAGTGAGTCTAAAACTGTTGAGTTTTGGTTGTTTCACAAATGAACCGACATGAACCGACTTGTGTTTGTTCACTAATGCTGATGGTTATTCGTTTATTCTGTAAAACATCGCTTCACCAACAGTTACAGACGCTCCTCCTCCTCAACCGTCAGCAGACACGCCTTCGGGGCCCGATGAGACTCCGTCCACCCCGAAACCTTCAGAGGATGGACACGGTGAGGAAGACTCTAAAGTAGTGGAGTACAGCGATCCGTACGCTGAAGAGGACCCGCCGTGGGCCCCCAGGAGCTACATGGAGAAAGGTACGTCACAGAAACACACTCAGGTTTGGGATTTCATTCCTGTTGGGACTACATTTTACAGCAGAGTTATACTTTTACCATCATCACCATCTTTTTATTCTTCTACAGAATTATTTTCAACAAAGTGGATTGAACACGAGTAGCTTTTTTTTTTTTTACCAACAGTAGCTGCATTTCCATTGATCATATAACTGCTCAAAATGGAATTATGAAAAGAAATTGGCTTAGTGGAAACATGGAAATAAAAAAAAAGATAGGTTTTCAATACAAAGTTCTTGCTCTACGGTTTGTTCGCCGTATCGAAATTAGTGTATTTTGCAAAACTGCAATCAGCCGCATTCCCATTGAGCATTTAATTGCACAAACTGGAATTTCGAAAATAAATTTGCATTATGGAATCACAACAATTTCAAAAAATCTTGTTTTTCGGTAGGAGGTTTTTGCACGATTGAAATTTCACAAAGCTACAATAGAACAATTGTTTTGCATCACATAAGTCATGTGATCAGCCGCCTGATGTTATGACTGGTGAAAATGACGTCAACAGGAAGTGATAGGAGGCTGACGGCACGGCATGTTTTGGTAATGACTTAAAATGTGAACAAGCTTATCCAAGTGGGATTTTATTTGCGTTTCTTATTTAATGGAAACGTCTCAATTGCGTGATTGCGTTTCTTTCCAACATTAGCGGAATGTCGACAAAGTTTCCCACAGATTTGTAACAGAAACGCAGCTACTGCGACAGTACAAAACATATTTACTTGACGGTTGTTGTTTTTTTGTGTCGCCCTCCAGTGGTGGCTGTGTATGATTACACCGCAGACAAGGAGGACGAGCTTTCCTTTCAGGAAGGAGCGATCATTTATGTTGTCAAAAAGAATGAGGACGGATGGTTCGAAGGGGTGATGAACGCCACCACCGGCCTCTTCCCAGGAAACTACGTAGAGTCCATCATGCACTACGCCGACTGAGACCGCCTGAGTCTCGCTCACAGGTGGAGATCATTTAATCTGCGGCTCACCTGCTTCGAGCAGTGAAGGTGAACTTTGGTCTGCCTTTTATATGTTCCTCCTTTGGGTTCAAACTATTCAATTCAGTTGGATATTCTGATTATTTATTGGACTGGGTTTTTGTTGGCTTGTTTATAAAGTGTTTTAATCTCCCAGATTATCTCCAAAATGATTCTGTGCGCTCCATTTATCTCGGGTGAATTTCAGGTGATTTGCTGGTCATGTTTTACTAATAAATTAATAACTTGCTTATACACAACATGTTTTAGCTGTGAGTAAATCCATTCATCAGAATGCTGTTTCTTCATTCTGTTTAAGTGTAGAAAGAAGCGTTTTGGTCGTACGGACGCCACCAGAATGTTTCCAGAAAGTTCCTGCTGCAAATACAAGCATGGTAACAAAAGATAGCGAGAAGGCAGTGTGGAAATACTCCTGAGAAAACTCTACTTTTTATTCAACGTTTCCCCGTTATATTGGTTATAAATCAGTGTGGAATTAGTGGAATAGATACAAATGGCAGAAAAATCTTGTTGGCCTTTCCAAAAGTTACATACTGTGCCTTGCAAAATTATTCATGAACTTTTTCACATTTTGTCTCGTTTCAACCACAAACCTCATTGTCTTTTTGTTTAGATTTTACTTCATAGACAAACAAAACGTAACGTGTAATTAATTGTGAAGTGTGATCGACTTACCCTGCTGCACTTTTCCTTTTCTATTTAGGTCTAAAAGTAAAAGTTTGCACCTGTTCGGTCATTGAGTTCTTAACTCTTTAATCTGATAAGGCTGAAACAGCAGAGCTGTTTGCTGGATTTTTTGAAGGTGTGTGAGGATTTGTTTAGTTTGTGTCAGATATATGTTTCCTCAGTATTAACTTTCTAAAGTAACTTTACCATATGTTTTTTTATTGTTTTTATTTTTTATTTTTTGCATTTTGCCATGAAGAGAGTAAGTGCCAAAGGAAAAGATATTTAATGACTATTTTTATGGGTTTTTTTTGTCTTGTGATTATTGAAATCAGGAAGATTTTACCAGCTGAACCAGTGACAAAATGATTCCTTTTTTTTTTCAATTTCCACTGACTAAGGTTATTTTAACTTATATTTTAAATAATGATTGAAAAACACATTAGATCTTATGAAGAGGACCTCATTTAAAAATGTATGGGATTCCATTTTTTTCTTCCTCATCTTCCCTCCAACTTTCTGAGGCTCTCTTAGCGCCCCCTGGTGGGACACACTTTAAAAACGCTGGTTTACAGTACTGACCGTTATGACGGTGTTTTAGGGCCAAGATGGATGGAAAACAGTACATTTGACCAAAAAAAAAAAAAAAAAATCTGACATTTGAGATTAATCTCAGAAATTTTCTACTAAAACTTTTTAAATTTCTGAGTTTGAAAAGGTTGAAAATCAGCTTTAAAAAAAAATCTAAAAATTTGATTCATTTAAAAGAAATTCTAGAAAAAAACTAGGAAATGTTTGAGTTTCAAACATTGAAAAATTTCTACTTTTGATGCTCAGAAAATGTCCAAAAAGTCAAAAATGTTTGACTTTTGAAACTCAGAGAAACATTCTCTGAGATTAAGCTCAAAATGTCTGAGTTTTTTGACAGGAATCTACTCCTCCCTTTGTCTACCTACAACAGCCCTAATACTATCATAGACCATACAATAGATAAAATCACAGAAAACAACTAATTTCTCTTTTTGTTGTAGGACGCCCTGTTGGACTAGTCCTCTGTGTAATAATGACAACACACACTTCAAATAAGCAAACACTTCCAGCACTTCTTACAACAAGGTTCCCTCACACACTACAAAGCAGAAAAGCACTAAAACAATAAAATACTCAAAGTGGAGAACCCCCCTTTACCTTTACACACTGCACATGGAGAAAGCAACCGTTTTAGGTTTTCTTATTGCAATAAATCAAAACATGTGAGCCCAGATTGCAATCCGCTGTCAGGCTAACAGCAAATCAGAAACCTTTGGTGATGGATGGCCATGTTTCAGACTCTGAGCCGCCCCCGTCTTTGTGGTTGTGAAGTGAACCCAAACAGTTTGCCAGGTGGAGATTCTGAACCTGTCGCCAGTTTTAAAGTTTACAGCGTGACTGTCTGCATGCCTGATATATATACATATATATAACTGACACATGTATTTACTATTTTATTTCATAATATCTGTCTTTGTAGTTGTTGTTTTTTAAGCTGTTTTACCGCCTTGTTTTATTGTCTGGTTCTTTATCTGAAGTGTTCTGTTGTTGTGTGTTTTGTTTCCGTCCCGGCCCTTTAACAGCGCTGCGGAGGGTTTGGACTTTGCAGCGTATCAAAGATGGAGGCGGATATTTTGTGCCAAATGTACGTTTGTGTGTGACGTGACGTGAATGCAGGTGTCTGTGTGTGGATCAGAACCAAACTTGTGAAGATGGACCTTTTTAAAAACAATATATCCCTGTGCAGTGTTTCAAGAGACATTTTAAAGCGAAACTAGAAAATATGACTTTAGATATCTATGAGAATCTGTGCACATTGTGACATCACAGTGTCAGAAGGAGAGCTTATCTTGGCAACTTTGCTTTTCCTGCAGCATCCCTTTAAAGAAAATGCAGACGGAGAAATTAGCTGTGAAACGTTACAGACTCCTTCAACAAATCGGATGTTCCAAAGTAACATGTTTTATCTTTGAAATGTTTCCCAGGATCTCAATAATCATATTTTAGCTTGTGTATGTTATTTTTTGTATCAACACTAAGCACAATTTCTTTGTGATTTGAAGCATTTTTGAGGAGATTTTTCATTTTATTTTATTTTTATTTTTGATGTGCACTCACGTTTTGTAGAAGACTGAATTTGGACTGAGATGAAAAAATATAAATATTTTTGCTTCGTGTCTTTGTTCCTTGTTTTGTTTTTTGGGGGGTTTCTTTGTTGCGTGTTTTCCGTGGTGTTCCTGCATCTTCCTAGTGCAACGTGTTCTCCGGACAAGCTTTCTGATTTCAAAACGGAATCTGAGCACACTGCTGTTTTGTAAGACAGAAAGCAAAAGGAAATTACTAATAAATGTTTTAACATCCTTCCTCTTTTCTTGTCTCTTTCTCACACATTTACTGTCAGAAAATAAACTATTATTTATTTATTTCTGCTGATACAATCAGGATCCACTCAGTATCAGTAAACTTGTCAGGTTTAGTTTGTCACCTAAAGAGCAACGGGTCTTGGTCACTTTTTCTGATTTATTTGCCATTTTGTTGTAAATAATCACCTTTTCTTTTTTCTTTTTTTATCCAAATGGCTTCTACAAAGGACTACACTTATATTATGTTTATTCTATTACAGAAAATTGCTCAAGTTTCAGTTATTTAGGGAACAGTTAGCTGCTAGACCACCTTCTTACAGTGTGTTGTCAGTTAGCACACGTTAGCTTGGATAGAGCTTCACTCCATAAGTTGAGGATCCAAAGGTTGAGTTGAGTTTTAAATTGATCTGGTTCACTATAATTGATTGTAGGTTTGTATTTAGACGCCAAAACAGAATAAAAGGTACTTTAACAAAGTGGTACTTCTTGGGCGTCCAGAGTAATACTGCAACTTCTTGAACCCTGATCAGTTTATTTTGTAGCTGCATGCCTTTCTTCTGCCTCTGACTCACAACATCCAATCCTACTGCATTGCAAACGTGGCTTTTCCTTTTTTTTTTCTTTTTCTTTTGCCACTCGCAAGTACATGAAAAAAAAAACACAGAACAGATTTTCTTTTTCATCTCGCTCATGAGCGCTCCGGTGAGATCAGCGGCGCCTGGGCTTTCGAAGCCAGGGATGTGTATAATAACTACAGTCTGACTGTGTGTGGCTATGGAATCAGTCAGTCCAGAAAATAGCTGCGAGCTTTCAGGTTTCGAGCATCACAGGAAGAACTTGGCAACAACTTTCATCTCTGTATCCCTGTTTCCATTTCAGGTAAAGCCCTTGCCGAGCCGCGCGGCACTCACAACAAATCAAGCTTCTGATGTGTAATTTTTATTTTTTTTATTTGTAAAGTCCTAATGTGGAACTCCACAAAAAAATTTTTTCAATGTATATTTGTTAGTGTCAAAACGTACACCACGGGACAGTATCTTTAAGTCAACTCATCTTCTAGTTTTACAGATCTTATTTTGACAGGGCAAAAAGAGGAAATTGCGTCGCAAGGGCCGCTGGGTAAACTGACATTACCGAACAAAGCGAAATGAATCTGGGGTTCCCGCTTTCTTAATGGTGGATTAAATTGAATAGTTTTTATAAACCATAACTATTTGTATTTCTTCACCTAATGCGCCTGATGAAAATGGTACTTACAACCTAATTTTCATTTGAAAATAAAAGTGAAATTCCTTATAATGAAACTACATGTCCCATGATGCAACTCGACGGAAGTGTCCTATCTCAAATTTAAACGGCTAGGTTCTCCAGGAACCAAATTTTAAGGCCGTCAGACGCTTTTTGACTCACATGTCCGATTCAGTGAGGCATTATTGGTTTTATACGACAAGTTGTAGTCACAGAGTCGTTCATAGTGTTTTTTGGGGTCGGAATGTTAAGTTTTTGATTGACCTCTGTCTGTTTTTAGTTAGCATTACCATGTAAACTATGGTAAGCTATTGCTAGCAGAGCTCAGGATGCTAATGCCGAGTCAATATTTTTATTATGGTGTTTTCTGGACGCACTCAAACATGAATTAACGTTTCTCGACCGAGATACTATTGTATCTTTATTCATTTAGGAATACGTCGTTTAGTTTAGTTTAGTTTTTCTTTTTTTTTTTGAAAAAGGAGCTAACGCTAAAGCAGAGCAAAACCGGGTAAGCAGACCACCATAATGACTCTCGCTCCGAAGGAACTGTCCAACCTGCTGAGCATCATCTCGGAGGAGGCTTGCTCCAACACCTTCGAGAACCTCTCAACTCACTTCCACCATTACTTCGGGAAGGCAGAGCACTTCAGGGTAGGCTCGGTGTTGGTCATGCTACTCCAGCAGCCCGACCTGCTACCAAGCTCCCCGCAGCGGCTCACCGCCCTCTACCTGCTCTGGGAGATGTACAGGACCGAGCCGCTGGCTGCCAACCCGTTCGCGGCTGTGTTCGCCCACCTGCTGAACCCCGCGCCGGGAGAGGAGCAGCAGGAGAAGGTGCTGTCAGGTAGGACTCCCGGCGCGATTCATTTTTACTCAAGAGGGACTTTGAATCTAAGAAAATGAAACAAATAAATTACAAGAATAAAGTCTAAGCTACGAGAATTAAGTCACACCTTAATAGAGTCGAAATAATACTAGAATAAACTCATAATATTACAACTTTATTGTGGTAATATTCCAACATTATTCTCGATAAATTATGACTTCATTCTCTTATTACTTACTGCTTTATGCTCGCATAATTTCCACTGGCCTGTCGCGATAACAAATGTTACTGGACGATAAATTGTCCCAGAATTGTGATAAACGGTAATATTGTTGTTTTGAGACTATTTTTCATGTTATATATGGGAATGGCATAATGCAATGCAATAATAATCCATTCTCAAAGATCAATAAATCTTAAATTCTAACGAACATTTACCACTGGAACTGGAAAACATTTTAAATGTCCAAAGTAAATAAATAAAAAGACAAATAAAATTAATTGTTAAAGTCTCTGTAAACAAAATTGTCCTTCAAAATGGTTCTTTGAGACCAAAGCAGCAAACTGGAAACTTTTGTCATCCAGTTTTTTGGGGAAAGAGAAAAACAATAAGTCATCCAAGTGGAGATTATTGACCTTGTTTTAATTTATCATGCAATTAATTGATCTATGGCTTATTGCGACAGGCCTAAATATGAGTTTATTCTCGTAACATTACGACTTTATTAAGAAAAACTTTAGTGATCCCAAAGGAAAAATAAATGTAAAAAATAATAATTCTCGCAAGTTTTACTTTTTCTTACTGTGGTCCTAATACTCTATCATGGTGGTTTATGCAGAATAGTATGGTTTTAACTCAGAGACTGCGAAAAATCTGATCCATTATGTCGGTTTGAGAATAAATCCAAAGCATTGTAACTAAGGTCTCACAAATAACATCTAGATAATGATGCTTTCAAACAACATTATTTCTACGGGATACTGAAGAAAAACTGTTTGTGAAAAGAATTTAATATCTTAATCCTTCTTTCTAATAATTTTTACCTGGGGATGTGCACATATAGACACTAGGTGGTGCCCGGGAACCTTTTTTCTTCTTGACAAAAAATGTGCTCTTCTGAATTATTTTGTGTGTGTGTGAGAGAGACGCAAAATGGCATTTCTGTGTTTGAAAGCCCATTTTATATTTTCATAATTTTGTAGCATTCATTTGCAGCTTTCCTCTTCACGCGGCTCATACAGTCAGAATTGGGTTTTATCTGTCGTCCATTCAGGTCTTTAACTGAACGCCTTGTGTCCGTTTTGTGTGTCCAGGTTTCCTGCCGCCCATCACCCAGCCGGAGAAGTTCTTCCTGTCCCAGCTGATGCTGGCGCCGCCCAGAGATCTGTTCAAGAAGACGCCCAGACAGGTGTCCTGCATGGACATCACCAACATGCCCCAGTCCATTGACATCAGTGGGCTGCAGCTGGCTTTAGCAGGTCAGTGGACACCATGTCTTTTTTAGTTTCTTGTTGTAAACGTTGAGTTGAATCCGTGTGTTAGAGGTAAGTTCATGAATTGAGATCCAGTGTGTGTGTCTTTGCGTTGCAGAGCGTCAGTCAGAGCTCCCCACTCAGAGCAAAGCCAGCTTCCCCAGCATCCTGAACGACCCGGACCCAGACTCCTCCAACTCAGGATTCGACAGCTCCGTAGCCAATCAGATCATAGAGTCTCTGGTCACGGGGCCACGCCCTCCGCTGGAGAGTAAGGGTTTACTTTTTATTCCATGTTCTGCTTTGTAAACAGCACAGGGTCACAAACGGTAACCGGGTCGTTCTGGGCTCAGGTCACTTCAGGCCGGAGTTCATCCGGCCCCCACCCCCTCTCCACGTGTGTGAGGACGAGCTAGCGTGGCTGAACCCGACCGAGCCGGACCACAGCATCCAGTGGGACCGCTCCATGTGTGTGAAGAACAGCACAGGCCTGGAGATCAAACGCATCATGTCTAAGGCCTTTAAGAGCCCACTGTCCGCCCAGCAGCAGTCCCAGGTGGGTCACCGTGAGCTGGACACACTCATTTAGCTCAGACACAAAGTATCACAGCATCCGTTTTTGTTGTTTTTTTTGTTGTCTTTTTGGGGGGTTTTTTTGAAGGCCAGGACTTTAACACATTTATTTTGATTAATTCATTGGATAGATTTTAAAATGTTAAAAGTTTTAATGCAATTAATTAAATTTATTTCTTTTACATACGAAAGTTCAGAGGCAGAACCTTTCTAGTCATGTTTCTGGTACATCCGTAAATCTGTCGCACAAGCGACATCAGCAAACAATAACAACAGATGACCAGTCTGCTTCTAATGGCCCACTGGGGATTCATTTCTGTTTCAAAAAACAAACTGCTGGAATGTGGAAAAGATTATTTTTGTGCTAAAGAATAGTTTTGCCTATCAGCAAAGCTATTCACGCCTAAACTAGCATCTCAATGCTAATGTACCGGCTAGCACAGACGACCCCAATGTTAATGTCAGCATCCACTGTCCAGATTTCTGAAGAAGTTTTATGAATGATCTGTGGTTCCTGAAACACTGGAAAGATAAATGGGTATAAAAAAATAGAACCAGTGATCAACAGCTGGATGTTACTACTGGAGGAAACAACAAAGAAGACAGGAGGATGATGCCACATGATTTCTAATGATTTATCATGTGAACATATTCAAAATGTGATTTTAATTGCATCTCTTATTTAATCGAAACACCACGATTGTGAAATAGTTTTTTTCTTGTTTTTAATTAGCAGAACATGTAAAAAGTTTTGTGAACATTTGTAATGGAAACACGGCTACTGATATGAAAGTTTTCATCATCATCAATATGGTGTGTTCACTGACCACAAAAACGTGGGCATTTTTAAGTTTTCCAGCTGGACCTTCACCAGCTTGGTTTGTCAGCTTTTCAGCCGGGCGCTAACCTGGCCAGCCGTTTGTCCTGTGTGCAGCTGCTGGCCGAGCTGGAGAAGGACCCCAAGCTGGTGTACCACATCGGCCTGTCGCCGGCCAAGCTGCCCGACCTGGTGGAGAACAACCCGCTGGTGGCCATCGAGATGCTGCTGAAGCTGATGCAGAGCAGCCAGATCACTGAGTACTTCTCAGTGCTGGTCAACATGGACATGTCGCTGCACTCCATGGAGGTGGTCAACAGGTGGGGCTGGACTGGAGGCTGACTTTCTGTTGGAGCTGAGCTGGATTTATGGAAAAATCACAAGAAGGAAATCTGCAACGAGTTTAAAAAAATCCTTTAGTGAGACATCCGTTCCTGATGTTCGTCCATTCTTCAAGTCTTTAAAAGCCTTCAATTCATGCATCTAAAATTAAGCCCTTAAAATGTCTTAAATTGGATTAAAAATATGTAATTTGACCTTGAATACGTTAATCACACGTCTTAAATGTTGTCGTGGCAGGACTGTTTAATCTCTTACTCCATGTAGTTTATCTTTCTGACAGGATTTTTCCGTCAGGCAAAAGTTTGAGATGCACTCAGAAATCTTCATTCCGTTCTCTGATTTGTTTCAGGCTACCGCTAACTAGCTGCTAACATACCCTTGCTAACTAGCTAGCTTTTTTCATCTATCATGGGTAGCGTGTAACTTTATCACCAGTTGGCTGGACGGACCATCATATGGTCTCAAACCCATATGATGCTACATGTACTGTGTACAAAAAGAGCTTGACACTAAAATATGTGATTTTTGTTGTGTACATTTCTGCTGTTTCATTCATAATGGTCTTATAATTTCTTAAAGAGCCTCAAATTTGAGTTGTAGAAACCCTTTGAACTTTTGATGATTGATTCAACAGATTTGTTTCCTGGTGTGTGAAAACATCGACACTTTGCTATAAGGAGCGGTTGTTTATTATTTGGGGTTGATTGTTCTTCATCCTCCCTCCATCAGACTGACCACAGCCGTGGACCTGCCTCCAGAGTTTATCCACCTCTACATCTCCAACTGCATCTCCACATGTGAGCAAATCAAGGACAAGTACATGCAGGTGTGTTGATCATCATAAATTATATGTTCAGGTAGAAAATGCCTGTTAGCAGTTGTCCTAGTCAAAGCACAGCAGTAGCATGTAGCCCAACGGAGAGTGTTAGCTTTAGTTGTGGAGACTGATGCACTCCAGTAGAATTATGCTGAGTCTTTTTAACATGTTGACATTTTCGGTTATAATGTGACATAAAGTGGAAATGCTGTCAAAGTGTGAATACGTCTGAGGCCTAGTCCTCATGTAGATGGACATCTGGGAAAACATATGACACTTTTAGGCCTTTTGGCTTTCCGTAAAACAACGTTGACAGACGGATCTGTTCAGGTTCACCTGGATGAAATTTTTTTCTGAAATCAATCATGCATGTATGATGTAATTATTTTTAAAAGTGATGTGGCAAAGAGATGAGTTTTTAAAAAAGCCTTGGCTACAGGTGGACAGGGCCTCGGTCACTGTGTGCCAGTTTTTCCTCATCTATGGTTTGTCTGTTCCAGAATCGGCTGGTCCGATTGGTCTGCGTCTTCCTCCAGTCGCTGATCCGAAACAAGATCATCAACGTCCAGGACCTGTTCATCGAGGTCCAGGCCTTCTGCATCGAGTTCAGCCGCATCCGTGAGGCCGCCGGCCTCTTCCGCCTCCTGAAGACCCTGGACACCGGGGAGAACCCCCCCGAAGCCAAACTGGCCAAATGAAGAGCCGCACAGAGACGCAGCGCCACCTTGAGATGCTGGGAGAAAAGCAGCTTCCTGTTTAACAGCCACAGTGAAATCAGCAGCTCCTCACTGTGCTCAGAGTAAATAGTGTAAATATATATATTTTTTAATCCGACGTGAAGTCTTTTGACTCGCATCTCACCATCTCTCCCTGTGTTTTCTCTCTTCCTACAAAAGTAAAAAAAGGGAAAAAAAATCAGCTTTTTGTCTCCTGAATTGATTTTATTGCCAACTCTTTAAACTTATCTCAGAACTCGCTTCCTGAAATGATGTCAGAGCGGCCTCATATTCTAAACGTTATAAAAAATAAAAATAAAAAAGTTGAGAAAGCTGCCGATCTTGTGTCAAATCAGGAACTAGTGACTCATTTAATGTCTGCAGTTCCTATGTGCTAAATGCTAAATAAGGTGAAGATGAGTCTAAATTGAATCTGGTCAGAATGATGTCACACATTGAGGTTGGTGGCTCAGGAACACTGATCGTTTGTTTCACTTCCTCCCACAAAGCTGAAATCATATCGTTTCCATGGAGACATGCAGACAGTTCTTTGCAGAATTGCTTTAATTAATTTCATTTAAGTGTGAACAGTCAAAGGTTATAACAGCAGTTATAGTTGGGTTTTAAGTTTAGACTTTGACTAAGCCGCTTCAGAACTCAAATCATAGTTCTGCTGCATAATCTAAGCTGGGTGTGTTTGAGTTAATCTGTGGAGAGGAGGGGAGTTTTTATATTTTGTACACAACTGTGTTTACTTGTAAGTTCACTAACTTGGATAGGAAGAAGCAGCCATTTAATGTGACGAAAATATCAACCATGAACTTTTACGTTAGAGAAGTTAAAAATGGATTTGTGTAGCTGAGTGAAATATTATTGGTCACCAGGTTGGCGCAGCTCTCAGGTAAACTGTTGGAGGAAGGAAGTCATGAGTGTCATTGAGGACCAGTATCTGACACGCTTTGGATCTTTCAGGTTCAGCACACCTGATTGAAATGATGACATTTCAACCAGGATCCGGCAGAGCTTGATGACATCCTGAGGAAGGAATTTAATTATTTAAATCAGATTTAGTGAAGCAGGGAGACACTGAAGCCCGATGTAGTCCTTTCTTTCATTGGGTGCTGTTTTGTAACCCAATGGTTTTCCAAAGGTTTTCTGAAAGACTATCACCTTAGCGCCAGTCTTCACTATACTTCACTTGCTAAGGTTGGCAGGAGTCTTAAAGGGCGCCATGAAAAAAACTAATAGGTTCTAAAAATAATTTTCTAATATAAAAAAAAATCTACACTAATTTAGCGGAATGGCAAAAAATATTAAAGTCTATATTTGACCCTTGTGCGTGTGAGGACTGAGGCAATGATACAGGTTTTACGTGTGTGGGGTCGATTGGACCCCATTTCTACATACAAGGGTTAAAAATGACACTGCTCAGCTGTTGGCTCCTGTTTACCACACATTGCTCCGTTGCTCGCTCTACTGAGTGAGGTGAGTTTTGTAAGTTACAAAAATGTACAAAACGGCTCAAATTGCCTGGTGCTCAAGGAATAAAAAGATGACAGAAACAGGTACAGTAAAGATGATGTAATCTTTTGTCTTAGTTATTTAGCAGAATGTGGTGTAGCAGCTGTGCTAGCTAGCAAACACGGAGCTAATCCAGCTAGTTTGACTCGATTGTTTTCATTCTTTCACTCAAACTTAACTTTTTCTAGGTGAGAATTAACTCCATGCATATCTTTTTAAACGTTTTGTCTTTCTCAGTATCTGGTTAATATTCTGTCCATTAACACGTAACCATAGTAACAATTAACTTTCCTGGACCATGTTGGACCAGAACCCTGTGAGGTTTCAGTTCTTTACGTCAGGATAAGTCAATGAATGAAACGCCACCAACGTTATAATAAAAACAATTTCTTTATTTATTGTAGACATGGAATGAACAGAAGGCTAATCCATTCACATTTACAGAGCATTATGGCTTTGTTACTAGAAATTAGATTTAGTGGGATGAAATGGAAGCAAAAATTCTTCATGATATGGCATCTGAAGCTGACAATTCAGATCAACTGGACCCAAACACAAATAAATAATACTGTGTTTTAATATGAAGCCTCTAATTTATGTTGTGGATTAGCTGATCAGTCACTGGGACGGGTTGGATTATTGTTAAATTGTTTGTACTGTACAGGTGCTTTATGTTTTTAAGATATTGTCCGAGTTTAAAATGGTGTAACAAACTGGTTTTGTAAAGTTTCACAACCTCCTTGCTTAAAGAAGAAAAGATGAGTGCTGCTCCTCCCCTTTGCTCTCAGGTTCACCAGGCAAACGGCAAAGGCTTCGTCCGGTCTCTTTAGGCTCTCCTCATGCCACGTGCCATCAGGCAGGCGAACACCGTCATCACCATCTTAGGTTTGACCTCCACCAGGTCCTCGGGCAGCGCGTACACCCGGGCGCCGATCTTCCTGGCCATGGAGATGGCGTACCTGGTGACACAGTGTTACAGCTCAGGTTAGGTGAAACACAGGAACCAATCTAGACCTGACTCTTGAGTCTTCTGGAGCTGTTTCCTGATCTAAATCTGCTCAAATATCTTAAGTGCGAAACTCGTGTTCATACTTTGCGTTGTTGAGTTTCTCCTCCTCTGTGAGGTCTTCGATCTTCAGCAGGTCGTATCGGATCGATCCGGGCTGGATGGCGTCGATCAGATCCAGAACCGGCATACTGCTGCTAATAGACATGTCCTGCACACACACAGAGGCATCATCTGAGGTTGTTCAATGGAAATGTTCAACCTCTAAAGTGTTTATGTGGTGAACAGCGCCACCATCTATTATAATACGTAAAAGGAAACTTGATCTTCATGCTACAGCATCATATTACCCAGAATTCCTGACCTAAAGGATGACTTGTTTGGGTGATTTACCTTGAAGCTTGAGATCGTGCCTTTTCCAGCCTCTGTGAGTGTTCCATTGACCCAGGATACGATGGTGTCATCTATAACCTTCTGTCCGTCACCCAGATCCTCCAGGATGTTCAGGGTGTACCTGAGGAAGAGACGGATGAAGGTGTGACGCAACAACCAGTGGAAAGATGGCACCCCTAGTTAAAGATGTGTAAAAAGCTTTCAGGTACATTCATATTTTCTTGCAGTACCGATGATCCCACAAACCAAACCCTCATTCTGTGGATTAGAAATCATTGTTGCAACAAAAACACAGGTGGCACAAATATTGATACCAATGTTGTCAATAGTTTGTTCCACTTCTTTTTAAAAACAGGACAGCAATGGGTCTCCTACAACGCTCTTAAGGTCTCTCTAGATAAGCTAGTCCTGGGTCCTCTCTTTAAGTTTTAGGACTGATTTGGCCTTGGAAGAAGGCAGATTTCCTGTCTGGTGAAGCATTTTCCTAGTTATCTTGCCATGGACTTCCACATTGTATCCTGTTGTAAAACCAGTTTTTGGCAGAATCCCAATGAATTTACTGGTGTTTCATAGAGTTTATCATACCATCCATTATAATAAGGATCCCATGGCCTGTGGAAGGCAGACAAGCCTACAGCCCTCGGCATAAACTTCATATACAGCGTGCTGTTTTGATGAACCTTGCGTGTACCAAGATAAGTTGTCCTGAGGCTAAAAGAAATCTCCATGAAACGTCCAAGAGTAATGGAATATTCAAGCAATAGCAATAAAAGCTAAAATTACTTCAGGAAGATCAAGCTATTAATATTTAGGTTGGATTTTCTCAATATGGCATTGGTCCTCAATAAGTCCCATGGATCTGGACACTCAGATGGAAAACATCTTCCCTAAAGGAACGTGTTAGAAGAAAACTGGAATGAGAGGTTACCTCCTCATGAGCTGCCAGAGCAGAGCGAGGGTGAGGGTTCGGTTTCCTGCGTTCAGGTCCTGACCCGCGATGCCAACCAGAGAGAATTTGGCCTCCTTTTTGCCCAGTTCCACTGCATAGTTACAGTTCTCCAGCTGGAAACCAGAACAGCAGATGGTTAGTTCAAGTCCAAGGACAGAGAGAAAGTCTTCAAATCAGAAGTTTCCTGTTGTACCTTCTTCATGTTGCTGCCCAGTTTAGAGTAGGGAGGCTTATTGACTCTGTCCCAGTCTACTGGTACTTTGATCTTCTCATACAGCTGGAAGATGACGAGGGCATCATCAATGTCGCTGTAACACACACACATTGTCCATTAGTCTCTGTGGTTATCGGCAGGCTACAGGTGGATGCCTAACAGAGCTTTCTTACGCGTAGAGATGGTTGACACGAGGGTTGACACCAAGAGAGTTCATCCAGTTCCTGAAGGTTCGCTCCTCCCTAGTTTCACCTACAGGCAAAAACTGATCAAACTTCCCCCAAAACAAACCTGCACAGTAAGAAACGACAGAGGAGACCCGGGTCTTTGGAAGATGTAGACGAACCTTCGATGGAGCTCCAGTCGATGTCCTGGTTCTCTGGCTTCTTCAGAGCTGGGTACTTATTGAACAGATTGGCAACAAAAGCCAAGTTGAGCTTGGGGTTGCCGCGGACGACGTCGGCGGGCATGACGAACTGCCTGCAGCCAAGCTTGTCAGCCTGGTCCAGCATGCATTCAGCCCTCTTCAGGTCCTCTTTCTCCTGCAGAGACATGAATGAAAGTCTGGGGCGTCAGGAAGGTGGGACTTCTCTCCGGAACAAACGATTCTGATTGGTTGATAAAATCTCACCCTGATTCCTGACACGTCGATGGCGATGGGAGGAACTCCATCCTCGTCTCCTTTGGGTGCCACCTGGTTCAGGATATTGTAGTACGCCTTGGAGTCCTGCAATAAACCCGATTGAAGAAGTTAACCCAGGCTCAACAACAACTTCAAGCTAGCTTATTTAGCTTTTAACAGACGGCTTGTATGACCCATTTATAACTGATACTGAACAGGAGTAATTTTCCTTCCACTTACGGTAGAGGCACTACTTTGTGTCAATTTATCACATAAAATCCAGTGAAGTTGTGATTGTGGGGTAACAAAATGGAAGAAATTTCATAAACACTTTTGCTAGCGAGTGTGTATGTGTGCTTGGAGCAGATGTTTTTGTTGTCACCTTGATGTCGGAGCTGAAGTTGTTGATCTTTCCACAGCCGGCTTCCTCCAGGTGGTAGTTGGCCCAACGCAGCAGCAGCTCCTCTGGGGAAAGCTTCATGAGGTCCTCCAGACTCTCGCCATCCCGCAGCAGAGCGATCAGTGCTGCACAGACCAGTAAAACCATTACAATTATACCTCAGACTGTCCTGTCTCCTATGCTGAAGACTTAGAAGTCTGCAGTATGGTTGGGTGCTTTTCTGTCACAAATTTCATGAGTTTAAATCTCGGCTTTATCCGAACACCCACCTTCGTTTCTGCTGATCTCGATGTCGGCGAACAGGCCGATCTTGATGACCTGCCACAGCAGACCCAGGACCAGGTGCTGCCTGCCCTCCTTCAGGTCCTCAGCCCCGATGTTCACCACGTGGCAACCGATAGCTGACGCAGAGTTCAGAGCCAGGTTCAGATTCTCCTGTTAGACCCAAACGCGCAACAAGCAGATTTAGCGCCCATGCAGACGACCTGCAGGAATGTTAGAGTTTGCAGTCGTAGGTGTCTCACCTGGACGGTGAATGGGGTGAGCTTTTTCTTGTTGATGGTTCTCTCGTCGATGGTGTCTGGGACGGACAGGTTGATCATTTTGCTAACAGGAGAGATGGAGCAGATTTAGGCCAATAAACATGGTTGCGATCGCATCTTTTTAACCCATTTCTGACCCAACAACCTGAGAGAAGTGGAGGTAATTGAAAGTATGGAAGTTACCAGAGGACGATTCCGTCTCCCATGGCGGTGAACAGGTCGTTGTTGTCGGGATCCATCGGAATAACGTGCTTACAGTCCGGATCCTTCTCCAGAGCTTTGTTGATCCAGTTCACAAAGGCCACCTTCTCCTCCTCTGTGGACCAAACAAATCACACCTCATCAGATCCCAGGTCATCACAGTATCAAAACACTCAGCAACACATTCACACACATTCAACTAGGCATTAATTTAAAAAATAAAATTCAATCAATTTTATCATCTGTTGGAGTCTGATTTGATGCAGACCTGGTAGAATGTGTAAGAACGCTGAAAATAAATTGACCTCTTTTGCATTCCTCTTTGAAAATCCAAGTTGAGTTTTTTTATTGAGTGGGAGAAAAAATTAATAGTTTTTAGTTGTGCCAACAACATGGTGTAGTTTGTAGTGTACACTGTGTGAACCTGTGCCTAGAGTACACCGTAAAACATTAGAACAGCATTCTGTTGTGGACTAACTTCTGCTGTGTAAGTCAAATAAATCGTGAGTTTGTGAAAGATAACTTACAGTGTGTGAGTTTGTGAAAGATAACTTACAGTAGCTAGTTTTGTTAACTTTTTGGTAATTTTGTCATTTCTCTAAGTATTAAGCAAGGGAGGGTTTTTAAGTTAGCACTTAAATGAAAGGAGGAGATGGGAGTGGGAACTATTTTTTAGGGTATTTAGCGGCAGGTTTTAGTATTTTGTGCTGCACTCTGAGTGAGATGCTCTTTTTTTGTTTGAATTTTTTTCTGGCATTAGTGGCCTGTATCTGACAGTAATCCGACAGGAAGGGGGCAGAGAGAAGGAGGGAAACTGACGTCCGGCGAAGGAACCAAGACCGGAAGTTAAATTCAGGATAACCCACGTCCAGGAATTTAGCCCGCGCTAACCACTGCGCTAGCGGCACGCGACGCTTCGACTCTTGCGTATTTTCTCGGTGAACTGCACTACCTGTCTTTTTTAAAGACAGTAATATGACAGGAAGAGGGGGAGACATGACGAGTGCCGCGTCCAGGTCTGTAGCGGCACGCGCTCCAAGAACCCCGCCACGCGACGACACGCCCTTCTGTTTCTTGAGGTAAATATTAATTTTAAACCAACTGTCCGCTTGCATTGATTGAGGATAATGTTTTCTCAAATTGTTTGAGTCCTGCTCAAACTGAATGGTTTGATGTGATGTTTAATAAAATGCAGTCAGATATGTTGTTCATGGAAACTGAATCAAGAATTTAATTGAAAATATTTTAACTTGATAGTGTGAGTGAAAACACAAACTGGTGCTTGTTCAGCTTGGTGAGGACAATTTTGCATCTTGTAGAATAATTGTTTGGTTTCAATGACGGTATTATACTAAAACAAACAACACAATTGAATATTGATGAGCTATCAGAACTTAAAGAACAACGATTAGACAAATTGTCTCTTGTTGTTCAATTAACTTGATGGTATTCAAATTCTGAGTTAAAAGCAAAACAGTTTTCTTGTTGATTTTGCATTTTCAAGGCAGAAGGTGAACCTCCATTTTCAAGTTAAGCCGCCTTCAGCTGTTTTCACCTGAGTATGAGTGCTGCGTGCCGGACTGCTCCGACGTTCCTGCCACGTTACAGATTCCTTCCTTCTTGTTGATGGCTTTCCTGAAGGTCTTGGCCACGTCGCTGCTCTTCAGACTGTGCGCCATCTGGACCAAGGGAACAGAACAGGAGAAATGAGCTGACTGGACACTCGTCGACTGAAGCGACGTCTCCGTTGACCCAGCTGACCTCGGTGAACTCCTCGAAGGTGAGTCTGTCGCTGGTTTTGGTCAGCTCCTGGACGATCTCCCGGACCTTGTATCCGGGCAGAGCCAGGTTGGCGGCCCTGAACAACTCGTTGAGCTCATCTTTGCTGATGAACCCGTTGCCGTCCACGTCTGACAGAGAGACGAGAAGGACTCTAAGTGTGGTGTTTTGTATATTTTACAATCTACGATCTGTTCTTAAAACTGAAGCAGTTAAAGTTTAGAACAATCATACAGAGGGCCTTGTTGAGAAAACCAGCAGCAGTTCCTCATTCATCCTTCCTCTATTAAAAACACAAGAGGAAATGACAACAAAGTCGATTCTCTTACCAATTTTGGCGAAAGCTTCTTTGAGTTCCTCCAGCTCCTCGGCAGAGATCTTTGTGGCGGCCATGTTGGCAACTGGACCCTAAAACTGACCCAAGAAGAGACGAAACGTTTCCATAAGGCGGAGGTGTCTTTCAGGCCAGAAGCAATATGATCAGATCTTCTAATTTAGTGATGTGATGTAAAGCCTTCATAGTTCTCACTTTTGCCACTCTGAAACTTCCCCCTGCTGCAGCACTTCCTGTCTGAAAAACAACCACTTCTTTATATCTCCTTGCTGTGCAGACAGCAAGATCTGCATGGTAACCTACCAGTTCCTACTGGACAGACGAACTGAGATCTTCCCTTAAACGGGTCACTTTAGAAGAACCCTCATTTATGGAGCGGACTGAGATGTTTTTTGTTTTTTAATAACACAACCTTTCAGTCTTCAGTGAGAAACAAGAGCACTCAAAAACCACATAACTATTACTGCTAAAAAGGTTTTAGCAAAAACGTTCACAATTTACTGTCAGAATAATAATTTGCTTGGTCACTGCAGGATTTTACAGCCGTGTTTCTTAAACTATGGTGCAAGTAGCACCTGCACTACTTGTGTTGGCTTTTTGTGATACTCAGAATTTTTTATTTTTTTTTTAGAATCCTGTTAAAAGGTAAATATGAAATAAATTAGCTGTAACTTAAAGCAAAAACAGTGAAACGACGCCTTTTGTTTTTAAGAAAGTCAAAGGGTAACACAAACTGAAGCAGATGAACCCAGAGAGTCGGTTGCAGCTAATGCTACGTCATATTAGTTAACTGGGATTAGCCATGTTAGCTAAACACTAAAGAAGCAAGCTAAGAAATATAAGTTATGCATTTATTGATGATGACATTAAAACTATGAGTAGTGCAAAAACAAAAAGTTTTATCCAGCAGATAATAATCAGTAGCAAATAATAATAATAATAATAATAATACGCTAACAATTCCTACTTCAGGAAGTCTTTCTGTTTCTTTCTTCATTTTTTACCTGAATATATTTTTAATATTTTGTAATCAAATAAAACCTGAGGTTAGCAAAAAGACTTTCAGACTTTCAAAAAGAAAGTTTGAATCCTGACAGCAGCAGATGGTGCTGACGTCTTTTCAGCCGGTCAAAGATGCAGATATTACAGTCCTGGCCAGTGAAAGAAAGACACGCATGCTGAGTTTGCGAGCTTCGATCTGCAACAGGCACTGGAACAAAACCATGTCGCTGCAGAGAAGTGGAATAGCTGACATTAATTAGTTTTTTCTGGTTGAACTCATCTTCTACATCAATGTGTCTGAGTTTCAGTAAGGATTTTATTCAGTCACTAGCTGTGAGTTGGCTAACGATTATTAGCTAATTCAAGAAAGAAGCCATCATGAGGCCATAGAAGAGTGGCTAAAAGATCAGACAGGGAAATGAACATTTTGTTTATTGTGGCGAAGGACGAATTCCTATTTATTTTGCCAATGAACAGATAAACCCACATTTCTCACTCAAACGAAACCATTCATAAAGTTCATAAAGGTATTTTTGTTTCTCTAGAAAACAGAAAAGGTCAGACCAGTGACATTTCATCTGCTTTAGCGATTATCATATGACATGAAGGACATTTTATTTTAGGGTGTGATGATTCACCCCGAACGCGTCGGCGTGTTCGCAGATCCTTTTTTGGCAGTTTGCAGGACATTTTAAACCACAAAAGAATCAACTTCGAGCTCGTTAGGTGTCAGTGATTTAACTTCCTGCTCCTTTGCAGTGAAGGACGAGCTTGATGATGAAACAATTAAAAAAAAAAAAAGACGGTGAAATATTAAATTACTTCACCCTTGAAGGGGTTGCTCATATTTTAATTCTCAGTTAAGCCGTTCTTTAGAGACAGCTTGGATGGTTCACACAAACAGAACTGATTTTAGATCAGTAAGAGGAAGTGCTTCTATCTGTTGAAACGATATCCTGTTAAAACATCGCTGTCAGAGAAGCTGCTGTTGACTTTATTGTATTGTAAGAGACATAATAGTGTATAACATGAGTTAGCAAGATGCTAAAATGACAAAATAAAGAGAACTAGTCATTATAGGATTACAAATATGGTGAAGTCCAGTTGCTTTTTAGTCACGTGCTTTCCGGTGCAGTCTGAGTTTGTGCACAGGTAGATGTTTAAGTAAAAGAAAAGTAAATGATATAAAATGAGACGTCGAGTCAGTGAAAACGGGGAAGTTGTTTCTTGCAGCGGACAGCAGATTGGAAGCAGAAATGAAACTTGACTCTGCCGAACTGCAAACCTGACCAGTTTTTCTGCCGTTTTCTCACTGACTTTTAATGTGTTGCCAAAACGGTAGACGACTGCCTGACATTTAAAGTGTGAGATTTGTTACCAATTATGGCTTCTCTGCCGTTTATCTCCCGTTTTTACATGCAGCGCAGCCTGTACAGATTTCTATCAGCTCTTAAAAGCATCTGCTCACATTGCTTCTTAAAACTTCCTTCCTGTGTTGCTAAGAATCGTAGTTATTCTGCAGAGCTTCTCTGCCATTCTGCAGGAAATTCACACCTTTTGTTTTTTTATGTTCACACCTTTATGTTAAAAAACATATTCCTGCTGCATCTCCTCTCTCTGCATGCAAAACCCCAAACATGAGCATGTTATGTTATAATCAGAAGTTTGTTTGGCTATTTCTGCTGAAGACAGTTTTTCATGAAGTCAGAAACGTAAAAGGTTAAAGTTTATCTCAGGAGGCATGTCCCGTGTTTTGAATTTTCTATATTTAATAACAGTTTGATGCTAAAACGCTAACAGGTTGCAGGAGCTCAGATTTTAGATTTATACAGTTAGTTTGCATGTTCACAGGAGGTAGATGTTACTTCAAATCAGGCATTTATGTATTTTGACGTTGGTGCTCGTCTCCAAGAATATTTGACTCAAGACACAAACGTTTTTCCGTGAAACTGAATAAAAAGTGACTAATAACACTCCCTTAGATCAACATTACAATAAAATAACACCCACATTGTTTGGACGACCTCTTTGATTGAGACAATTGTGCTTTTAAATAATTTTTCAATTATAGGTTTTGTTTTTTAAAGGAGCAGGCAGCAGGGGGAGCTAACATTTGTAAACTCCACTGATGTACCACAGAAGAAGAAAACATAAGTCTCAAATGAGATGTCTCTTGAATTTTAGGTGATTTTTTTTATTTATTTATTTCAAACAAATGTGACTTTTCAGAGTCTGTTTTGTGTCTACGTGACACCTCTCCTGCCTCAGACCGCGGCTAACACTTTGCACTTTATTTCTTTAACCTGCTTCCTGTCTGCATCTTAACATGTCAGTGAAAATGCAAGAAAGGGGAAAATGACTTCCATCTTCACTCTTTTTTGCACCGTTTTTGCAGAAATAAATAAATAAATATTTGAATCTGCATGTTAGCCATCAGCAGAGGTTCAGTGTGCAGAAAACTGCATGGATTACAGCAGAGCAGCTCGCAGACCCGTGTCACACACGTGTTTACGCATCCCTGGGTTAGGTCATCTTATAAGAAAAAAGAAGGCTTATTAATCATAAATATAATGCCGAGGTTTCTTGTAGGCCCACGCTGCCTCAGACAGTTTTTTTTCCTTTTTTTTCAGTTGATGCGAGGCTAACCACAAACTTCCTTTCTTGCTAACTGCAGCGCTTCAAGCTGCTCCTTCCTCTCGTCTTAGACCTCCATCTGCCCTCGTCTTCTTACTTGTACATGAGCAGCTGCTGAATCATTTAATATGATTTAGTCGCTGAGCAGTTTTCCAGTGCATCTTGTTGTGCATGACGGCAGTTTCTTCAAAAATATTAAAGCAAAAATAACTAATTGTGCAGAAAGTCAGGGTAAGGATTGCAGAAAGTCACAGAGACTCTAGTTTCCCCCTTCTTTGCCTTTTCATTTGCCTTTTCATCAGAGGAGTTACTTCCTCTAAATTCACCTGATACCTGAGCAGACGCACAAACGGATGCGAGGCGAACCTGATCCAACCTCCGCCGCCTTACCTGAGAGACGAGGCGAGGGGGTTGGAAGGTGAAGCGGGTGCTTTTTTTCTGTCCGTCCGTCCGGCTGCTGTTGCTGCTCACCGCTCGACAGGCAGCGCTCTGAATCGGCTCGGTCTGAAGGGGCCTCGACTCATCTATTCAAATCTACGAGGAAGGAAGTGACATGTGGCACTTTAGAAACAGGAATCAAAGAGCTTTTGTCTTTATATGGCAATGCGCGCGAGCTTGCGAGTTCAGGTGACCTCCGCAGTCGGTTTCGTGGGGCTCTGGTGACAACATCTCACTGCTGGTCCATGTCTGAAAAGTAGAACGTTGTGTAAAAAACGGCGTAGGCCTGTCGCAATAAATCATAGAATCGTGATAAATTAAAATGAACTCGATTATTTTCATTTGCACGATTTATCGTTTTTCTTTTTTCTCTGTTTCTACCAAAAACTGGATGATAAAAGTCTTCAGTCTGGTGTTTTGGTCTCATTTTTTGAAGGACAGTTTTGTTTACAGAGACTCCATAATTCATTTAATTTGTTGTTCCTGTTTTATTTGGGATATTTACAATATTTTCCAGTAAGTTTTCATTAGAATTTAACATTCTGTGATCTTTGATAATGTGTTCTTGCATTATTATGCCTTTACCTTTCATTACTTGAAAATGGTCTCAAAAACAATATTATCGTTTATTGCGATAACTTCTCTTACGATTTATTGTCCAGCAGAATTCATCATGACTGGCCGAATAGAAGGTGGAATATTTCTTGCCTGTCATTTCAGAAAGGGAAATGGTTGTTTTATAGAGATTCATAACACACAGAGTAAAATAGATCAAGCTTTTTTTTTATTATTATTTTTAATGATTATGGCTTATAGGTAAATAAATCCCAAACTTTCAGTGTCTCAAAAACCTAAAACGTCACATTTGATCAATGAAAACCGATGTCTTGAGGAAAAATGTCAGCCTTCTGAAAGGTTTGTACATTTCTCTGCTCTCAGTGCCAGGCTGGAGCTTCTTTTTGCAGGATTTGCTGCATCAGTGTGGCGTGGAGGGGACCAGGTGTAATGAAGCCCAGGTTGCTTTGATAGATTGTCTTAGTGAATTTTGGGTTTTCATTTCCCGCAAGTCATACAAGAAATGCATGCTTGGAATAAATCATTCTGCATTATTTCCATTACAAATGGGCACAAAACTTTGTCGATATTTCACTAAAGTCCCAATTGCAGAGTTTGCATTGAATAAGAAATGCAGTTAAAATCACATGTGAATAAGTTATTCAAAAACATGGAACGAAATTATCCTCCAATACTGCATTTGCATACAATATTAAAATTTTTTTTTTTGAGTAATACTAGCATTTTATTTCCTTGTTGCCACGTGGGTTTGGCATCTGGCTGGTGAAACATCACCAAACATTTTATTTCAGTTTCATGGAAATAAAATGTTGTCCCATCTAAACGGATGGCATCTGTGCAGAAATCTGAAAAAGCAACAGTGTGAATTACATCTTAATTATAAAACAAATAATAATAAAAAAAGATAAACAGAAACAAAGAATGGTTAGATGAAACTTTAGATGAATTACGCACAACTGGGCGGATCTAGGGAAGGAAGTGTGAGTTTGTGTCATCTACTGGTGAATAGATGAATAATGACATGATTGTAACCGTGGGAACAGAAAGGTTAAAAAAACTGCCAGTGATTTTTTTTTCTTTCTTTTAGGTCAAAAAAGCCAAATAGGTATTTATGATTGCAGTGTGTTATGTTTCTGTATTGTACACTGGTGTTTAATTCTCTGAGTAAAACTGAAACAAAACTAGAAAATAGTAAATTCGCCATGTTCACTGTAAAAATACAAAATCTTACCAAGTATTTTGACCTATGTCGTTGTACATGTGAAATAAGAAAAAAATTACTTAAAAGTAACTTTTCAGCAATATATAGGAGCTTGTTTTAAGTTAGTAATTCCTTAATATTGATGGAAAAAGTTCTAGCAGATGAAACTGTCAACGGTTCAGTTGCACAACATTCAGTTTTGGCAAGATATAATAATATGTAATCCTTGGAGTTTCAGGCGTTATTAGTGCTAATTTGCATTCACTTTTCAAATACACGGTAGTACTCCAACATCTCCTGACCGCATGAATGTCAGAGGCCTCTTCAGATGGGTTGCAAAACTGACTGCTACTGGAGATCCTTCTTGGCCACCAGCCACAACCACTCTTAAGACACTTTGATGATATGAATAGCGACATTTAATGACTCTTTGGAATATAACTGACAGTTTTTTTAATGACGTCATAAGCGCAGGTCACTCTGATAGGCCGCTTCCTGGATGACCCACCGGTTCACGTTAAGAAATGCACCAAGGATGGAGGTTCCCTTTTTCGTCACATCATTTCTAGATTGCGACACTTTTAAAGCGGTTGTTAAGTGTGATTTGTTTTTCTTTCTTTCAGTCTTTTGCTTCTGAATTAATTGAATGTAGTGACGTACATAAAAACTGTTGAACACACAGCCGTGAACCACAGCTTGCTTCCCTCGGAGGGCAGTAGTAGTCTATCACATGTTGATGACGTGCAGGTAAACAAAACGCTGAGCCAATCAGAGAGCGGAGGCTGGGTCAGCTGACAGGTTGTGGCGTCACGTCAGAAGCTGTGTTGACAAAATGGCAGGACACGAACATCACCACCACCACCACTTCTCTCTGTGCTTCTGCGACTTGATGAGGTACATATGCTGTGTTTTTTACCAAACATATAGAAGGAAAGTGTCGGAGAGAAATGCATTCATGTTCTGCTTAAAATTTAATTGAGGGGACAGTGCTAAGATTAGCCTAGCATGTAGCAGGCTAACGTCAAACTGAAACAGGTTCCAGGTGAACTCCTTCCGCCCTGCTCTCAGCTCTCCGTCTCCCTCCGCCGCAGGTTGCTGTGGTCCCTGGTGATGCCCTGCGTCTACCTCAGCCTGGCCCTGACCCTGCTGCTGCTCCTGGTTCTGCTGGGGCTCCGCGTCTGGTTGCAGGGTCGCCGCAAGACCCGCCGCGCTCAGGACGGCGGCCCGGCTGTGGCTTTCTTCCACCCGTACTGCAACGCAGGAGGAGGCGGGGAGCGGGTGCTCTGGTGCTCCCTGAGGGCCCTCATGAACCGGTAACCCAGCGCTCCGGAATAAAGCCCAGCCACATCCTTTTCTCTAAATAACATCTGCTCCGTGCTGTCACTGACAGGAACCTGAATTAAAGGTTTCAGGTGGCTCAGCTGGCACCGTGTTCAGAGGCTACAGTCCTCGATGCGGTTGTCCCGAGTTCGAGTCCCGGTCTTTCCTCTCGCTTCTCTCTAGTGCCTGTTTGTCTGCTGTTCAATAAGAGGCCACTAGATAACCGAGAAACCTTTAAAAAGCAAAGGTTTAATTATTTACACAACTGGAGATAAGAGCAAACAGGCGTCAGGTCTCGGTGACCTGCCTGTCGACGTGGCCCTCTGCGACACAGCACCTCATGATCCCATAATCCTGTTTGAGTATAATAATCTATTTTAGACCTCAGTAATGTCCAGTTTTCAACCTCCATATATAGGGGTGGTCCACATGGACTTAAAATTTATCCTGATATTTTATTGTACGATAAAAATGATGAGATTACTTATTTTTTAGGTATTTATATATATTATAGAGAAACACAAATGCTGCACTAGAAAACATTCCCATTTGTAAAGTTTCTTTAGGACACTAGTGAGAAATTAAATCTAAACTGCATTTAATCATATTTCCAAATGTATTATGTATTAATGCTCTCATTGAACAAGCAGTGGAAAATATAGTAAAATTGATCTCGACAATATGGATAGTTTTATTTCATTTTAAACATCATTAATTGGAATTTATCATATCAATAAATTCTTCTAAGAAATTTATTGCGATAATTGATAAACGATACGATAAATGCCCACCCATACCTTCATGGAGTCAAAACATTTCGTTATGATCTCATTTTTATCAGAGCGCTTTCCTTCAGGCGTTTGCTGATGGGTTTTTTTCCTCAAAGGTTTTCTTCCATTAAAGTCAGTGAATGGAGAGCTTGCCTGACAGTTGCCCTGGTAACTGATGCTTGATAGGTTTGTGGTTGTGCCATATACCTAACTTTTTTAGACGATGGGTTGAACAGATCTCTGATAAGATAACTCTGCTTTAAACTTCTCCAGAACCTTCTCCCTGACCCGTCTGCTGTCTTCCTTCATCTTCCTTTTTTAAATATTTTAAAACCTAAAAATGGAGAACTTATGGCAACCATTGCCTCCCCATTATTCCAGATACCCCAATGTCTCCTTTGTGGTGTACACGGGGGATAAGGGAGTGACTGGTGAGCAGGTCCTGGAGGGGGCGCGGCAGCGTTTCAACATAACTCTACCCCGACCCGTCACCTTCATCTTCCTGCGTCACCGCGGCCTGGTGGAGGCCGCTTCGTACCCTCACTTCACCCTGCTGGGACAGAGCCTGGGCTCCATGTTCCTCGGTAAGACATGAACATGAAACGCGCTGAGTGTTAAGAGTTTAGAAAAAGTAAAAAGATCCACGGCTCAGTTTTAGGTCAATCGACTAGTAACCTGTGCTTCTACAAGCGTAGGCCTTTCTGGATCTTTGGGGGTTTTTCTTCTTCTTGGTAAGATAAAGCAGCTAACAGAGGAGAGTGTGTGTGTGTGTGTGTGTTTTAGGGTGGGAAGCTCTCACAGCTTTTGTTCCTGACCTGTACGTCGACTCCATGGGCTACGCCTTCACGCTTCCAATCTTCCGCTACTTGGGAAGCTGCAAGGTGGCGAGCTACGTCCACTATCCCACCGTGAGCACGGACATGTTGACTGTGGTCAGAGAGAGGAACCCCAGGTAAAGCTCACCGTTCAGCTTTACATCAAGTTTTAATCTTGTTCCCTCATCAAAAACACACCTGGAGTGTCACTTTGATTCCTTCATGAATGTTTGGGAAATCCTTTAGTCTCCCGTAGCAACCATTCAGCTGCCACGGGTGGATGCAGCTCCGCCTTCGTAACAAAACTCCTCCTAAAAACTATTTATTGCTTATTTTCAAGAAAACTCTATGGGTGTGAATGAATGACACATCAGTCATAAAACCACACATTGTTCTTGAAAAACATTAATTTGAAACAGTGTTAAAAAATGGTTAATATCAACAAGCTGCACACAGTAACTGTATTTAGTCATATTTTCAAATTTATTGATATTTATCGATGCTCTCATGGAAGAAGTAGTGCAGAAATGTCAAAAGTAACATTTCCGATCATCCCGTCAGTTTTTTTTTTTTTTTAATTTACCATTTTTTAAATTTTAAATTTCAAGTTTCTTTTAAGGCAAAAAAAATAAATCATGCTGTTTTTAGCTCTTTCAGTTTAGAAAGAGCTGGAGCTTCTTAAAGAGACAGAGGCCTTAAATTACAGCCAAATTTCTTTTAAGTCATATTTTATATATAGGAAGGTAACATAGTTACTTGATTGCGCTATAAAATGATTCCATGTGGCTGGAAAATACAGCATACTGCCCCTTTAATGAAGCGTTCTCTGATTCTTAGCAGAAACTTTAACATATTTTCCCCCAAACCTTTAACTTCAGGTTCAACAACGCGGACTTCATCTCCAGAAACCCGGTCCTGAGCGCCGTGAAGGTGCTGTACTACTGCCTCTTTGCTCTGCTCTATGGCCTGGCCGGCTCCTGCAGCGACGTCGTCATGGTGAACTCCACCTGGACGCTGGGGCACATCCTGGCCCTGTGGCGCTGCCCTGGCCGCACCAGCGTGGTGTACCCGCCGTGCGACGTCAGGGCCTTCCTGGACGTCCCGCTGGAGGGGGAGGAGGACGAAGACGAGCTGGAGGAGGACTGGGAGGAGCTGGGGGGCGAAGAGGACGGGAGAGGAAGAGCGGGAGGAGACACGAAGTGCCAGTCCATTGTGTCCGTGGGTCAGTTCAGGCCGGAGAAGGACCACCTGCTGCAAATCAGAGCGTTTGCCAAGCTGCTGGACAGGAAGGGGGACGGGCCCGGGGGCCGGGAGGCGCTGCGGCTGGTGCTGATTGGCGGCTGCAGGAACCAGGAAGACGAGGACCGGGTGCTGATGCTGCGGGGCCTCTGTCAGGAGCTCGGCGTCTCCGACCGCGTCGACTTCAAGCTCAACGTTCCCTTCGACGAGCTGAAGAGGGAGCTGGTGAGCGCCACCATCGGCCTGCACACCATGTGGAACGAACACTTCGGCATCGGTGAGAACACGAGAAACGGCCATGTCTCTGTTACCATGGGGGGAAATGAGTATTTGATACACGTCTAAAGACTGGAGAGGTTGGTGGAGGGATGATCTGGTGATTATCGTTTACATGAACCAATTGGTAACAAAAATGTCTAAATAAGAGATTTCCAGGAATTAGTTCCTGCTCTTTGAGTCTGTATTCTCAGACTGAGATTAAAGTATTTGACAATTATTTCAATAATCAATTTATCACAATTTGATTAATCTTTTCAGATTATTTAAGGTTATTTAATCTGATTTGACTTCTGAATTTTTATAGTTTCTCCATGTCAGGATTTTATTCTGAAGTAATAGTGAGGAAATAAAGATTCCAAGCAAAATGCATCAAAAGCAGAAGAAATCTAGATTACCTCACTTGGATAATAACTACCCAAGTCATATTTGTTTTCAGTGTACATGAGTTGCATGTTTCTCAGGTTGTCATCCTTAAAAACTCTTAAATTCATGTACCTAAAATTAAGACCTTGAAATTCCTTTAAAAAGTAAGTTGGCCTTAAATAATTCATCACAAGTCTTAAATTTTGTCTTGGCTGAACGAGTTAATCTTGTATATTCTGTGTATTTGCAGGACTTTTCTGTCAGGCAAAAGCAGACATCTTTATTGCGCTAACCCCGCTAACTAGCTGCTAATATACACTTGCTAGCAAGCTAACTTGATTGCATCTTTGGCTAGACGATGTTTGCACATTTCTGTGGTGATAAAGGTCTTAAATTCCATTTGTGATGGTCTTAAAAAGTCTTACATTTGAGTTGGTGAAACCTGCAGAAACCCTGATTTCTCTTTAAATAATTTCATGCTATTATTTTGAAGGGTACGTCGGGTTTCATGGTTTAGACGTCCATCCTGTCTCTGTCGTTCCAGGAGTGGTGGAGTGCATGGCCGCGGGAACCATCGTCCTCGCCCACAAGTCAGGCGGCCCGAAGCTGGACATCGTGGTGCCGCACGAGGGCAGGCAGACGGGCTTCCTGGCGGACAGCGAGGACAGCTACGCCGCGGCCATGGAAATCATCCTGGCACTGACGCCTTCGGCTAGGCTGGAGATAAAACGCGCAGCGCGGGAATCTGTGGGTCGGTTCTCAGACCAGGAGTTCGAAGCTTGTTTCCTCGCCGCCACGGAGGCTCTGATGAGTCAGCTGGTGCGGTGAGGACGAGCGAAGGAGACCTGGTGTCCAACTGGGACTAGAGACGGCCGTCTGAGCAGAAAGCTAGCAGGCTGGAATCCGAAAACAGAAGAAGCAGCTCAGGAAGAATGCACCTGTCCTGAGGTGTAACTCAGGAGAGGTGCATTCTTCTTCTCAGTGATATTAGTGTAAGTTACACTAATATCACTGGGCAGTGATCTAATTCCGTTTAAAACAAGCTAAGCTAACAGTTAAAGCGCAACACAGCGCCTCATTATTAGCTTACTTACCAGGAAATAAGACATTTCTACATTAGTCAAATTTCTCTGCTTGCTCTCCAGATTTTCAACCAGATAAAAATCTCCGCTCTGTACAGACTGAGGAGAAAAAACCTAAACATTCCCAGCGACTGTTACTGATATGTAAAAATGCCTTTGGGTCGTATGAATGACGCCGTGTTCCAGGCTAAAGAGGTCCGTATGTGGATGTGTGTTTCCTGAACTGATTGAACGATAATCCAGGTTGTAGTTGAAACTGATAAATGTTTATGGTCAGATTTAAAGAGGATCATCTTGATATTTGACTCAGAGATGAATGAAAGTTTTTGCGGTCGTTTGATTTGTCAATCATCTGGTTCTCACACGTCCTGACTTCAGGATGTGGGTCAATCAGACTTGGTTTATGCAACGAGGCGTTTAGTTTCCCCTTTGCTTCCAGTGTTTCTGTTTTTACTAAGCTGGACTTGGATTAGACTCACTGTCAACTAATCTGGGGAGAATTATAGGAACTGCAAAACGGAGATTTTCCTGAGTTTCGTTCTGGGTTATACTGTCAGTACCGACATGATTTTGAAGAGAATTATTTTTTCTGACTTCTAAAGAAATTAAATGGGTTATTTAAATATGATTTTTCTGTCATTAGAGGTTAAGAGGCTTTCTCTTTTTGCTGCTTCATGTAATCTCTATAGTTATATTTAATATGAAGGTTTATCTGAGGTGACGGCCAAATCTACCATGTCTGAATGTTGTTGCTCTCCTCGCATTCCTGTTTTTGATGGGCATGATAATATAATAAAAGGTATATTACAAACCCTCGTTTTAAAGAGGCATTGATGCTGTTTAAGTCTGTGTATAGAGGATGCTTAGATTTCTGGAGAAACTTGCACTTGAATAATACACAATAAAAGCAAAAGAAAAGTAAGAGATGCAGCTGATAATCTCTTGTGTGCTGCCCCCTTGTGGTAAGAGTCTCAAAGTACACTCCGAAGTTTAATATTATACATTGAAGCCAAATACTTCACAGTTACTGGTGTTATGTATATGAAATGATAAACTGCACACTCTTACTTTGCAGGAAAAATGATTTCAGAAAATAAACAGGTGAACAACAGGGCAGATTTATCTTCCTTAACTGAACCAAGCAGGCGGTAAACAGACCATTAAAGTTTGAGCAGGTGTTTACTCTCTGAAATGATCCCAGTAATTAGCTTCAGTACAGCCTTGTTTCTTCTTAGTGTCTGAGCAAAATAAACAAATGGTCGACTACTGAATTTGTAGAATTAGAGTGACAAGTCACCTTCTAGGAAAAATAGCTAAATTACTTCAGTGCAACTAAACTATCAGAAGTAAAATGCAAACTGATTATGTGAATAAAAGTGATACTTTTGGCTGCTTCCATTCACTGCTGTTAGGTTTTGCATAACCTTTGCACGACTTGCTAGCATAAAGTCCTCCAGAGACGTTACTGCTGGAAAAAAACAGGAATGCATCAAAAGAACAGTACTGGTCAAAACTGGAGAATGTTAACATTTGTACCTAAATAATGATAATATTTTCCTTTTGTCACTGTTGTGTTCTGCTGGTTGCCTTAGAACAACAAATAAACTGTTTTACATCAACTTTGAACACAGAAATGAATATGACAGGTATGAGGTAAAAGTCCAAACAAGTGAAAAGTTGTAAAATTGATTCCACTGAAAGGTGGCCATTGATTTTCTCTCAATGTTTGTTGTCAGAAATCATTTGAAAAGTGCTGTACATGAAATGTAGACGTATATTTCACAATCTGACTGACTGTCATGGTTACATTCAGTGTCTCCCTTTGTGTTTGGTATCAGAGGTGATGTTGGAAAACTAAATGACAGGTAGGCCACTTTTTTTTGTTAAATTAATTTATTTTTTTAAGTAAATAAAGATGTTTTACATTCTTAAAACTACATTTATATTACTGTGCACTTAAAATCAGGCTAGCCAACCATTTTAGTCCAGATGTAAACCATGAATATGTAGCCAAGGCTTCATGAGTCATACCACTGTGGACTGCTGCTTACTCAACCCTCCCTATGTAAACTTCAGAGTGAAAACTTTCACCTCTTTCACACTTTTAAAGGGAGTTCATTCAGAATAATCCATCTGTTAACAAACCACTGAATCATTTCAGCCTGATGCTCTTGTCAGTCTGGGGCCCTTCAGGTTTACTAGAAACACCCACTTGGTGAGCCTTCACACTCTGAACCGCTGACCTCTGCTTGGGCTTGTTGACCTGAAGAGCCGTCTGCTCCTCCGTCCTTCCTCTCCTCTTCTTCGCCGTCCTCCGGCGTGTTTTCTCCAGGGCTCGAGTCCTCCATGACGTAAAGGTTCCTCATGGAGTCCGCCACGGCGTCTCTCAGCTCGTCCTCCGACTCCTCAAAGTTCCTGAAGAAAAACACGACATCAGTCCTACATTTACCTTCCCTTTGTTATATTTAAAAGATTCAGAATTCATTTTTCAGGCACACGGCATCATTTTATAGCATCATCAAGTAACTGTTAACTGCAGTTGTTATGAAAATGCTGTGTGCATTTTGTTTGTGCACTACGCTCTACTAATACTTTTCAAAGACGCATGGTTGTATAATTGAGCATCTGTTTGCAGTGAGTGTAAACGTTGAATTTGGGGGGTGTGGCCAGCAGCAGCTCATTTGGATTTAAAGTGACAGAGACCTAAACCACCTCATTCTGATTAACTGAAATCTCATTATAATAGTTGTTTTGGGGGGGTTTTTTGCAAAAAATGTAACAAACATGTTTATTGTTCAGCCTTAAGGTGACCTTTAATTTGTATTTGCTGTCTCTCTTTTAAAACAAATATGTGGTTTGTACCAATCTGGGTTCAGAGTGAAGTTAAAGCATGAACTCACGTGTCATCATCATCAGACCTCGACTCCAGATGCTCTTCATCCATCTCTATATCCGAGTCCTTTTCCTCCTCTTCCTCTTCCTCTCGTTTTCCCGTCTCCTCCTCTCCCTCCGTCATGGCTTCATAGAGGACAAACAGTTCAGTGTTCAACGTTCAGTGAATGTCTTTAGCCTTCAGTTTCCTGCCTGTTGGTGTTTTGACCTGACCCGTGTGCAGACCTGGTGTGAGTTCGGCCTGAGCCAGCGCGTCCAGCAGGGAGCTGGGGGGGCCGCTGGTCCACTGCCTGCGACCTGCTGGGGGCCAAACGTGTGTCAGACATGAGGAGCTTTAAAATCACATGGGATACGTCAGTCGCTGTGTGAGCTGCACCTTCTGAAGGCTCAGCCGCTGTGCTGTACGCAGAGCTGACGGCCATGTTGGCCAGGGCGTCCAGCAGAGTCTGAGGGGTCCTTTGGCTCAACCCCTTTCTCTCCTTTGACCAGTCTTTGAGCTTTAGCTCCTCCCCTTCCTGGAAGCTTAGCGTACGGTTGAGAGGATCCACTTCCTGTTTGGTTAGAGGAGAAGAAAACTGAAGACATGTAGCGAAAATGACTTTGTTTCAGTTTTTCTACCTGCTTCTGTTCGTTTTTCCTCTCCTCCTTTGTTTCTTCTTCTTTTTCTTCTTCATCCAGCCGGATTTCAAACATGATTCCCTTCTGCAGGAACCAAAAGATTTAGATGCTGTTCATCATTTTCAAACAGTCTCATTTTATTT
Source organism: Poecilia latipinna (assembly GCF_001443285.1). Taxonomy (NCBI): domain Eukaryota; kingdom Metazoa; phylum Chordata; class Actinopteri; order Cyprinodontiformes; family Poeciliidae; genus Poecilia; species Poecilia latipinna. The sequence continues at coordinate 42,995 of NW_015113686.1, read as the reverse complement.
TTTACTCAAATATCACTGCTGAATGACAAAGGAATGACTTTTGAAAATGTTTGAAATATTCCTTTTATACACCAGCTGAGCTTTTCAGATGCTATCCCATGTTGTGTTTAAGTATTTGAATCAAAATTAGATCTTTTTTTGGGTTCAACAGGCAGAACCTCACCTTATCTTTGGGTTTTTTCTGAGATTGTCCCTCGTCTTCTTCTCTGACCTGCCTCAGAACTGCGTCCATGTCCTGCAGCAGGAAGGAAAAACTCTGTGTAACCTGAGTGACTTAACGACAAACGTAGGATTTGACCAAGTTTCCTTATGAACAGCTAGAGCTTCGAACCACAAGAACAGAAGACGATCAGCCCAACAACAAAGATACAACACATCTTATCACAGTGTAAAGGTCTAAAAGCTCAGGTGAAGCATTACATCCACTGAAAGACGGGTGAGTTAACTTGAAATATTGAGTTAATCAAATCAAGTTTATGCCAGTAAAGACATTAGCTTTATTAAGTTGTCATGCTAAATAAACATAAATAAAGTAAGTTTAGCTAACTTAATTTGACTACATGTAACAAATTAACTCAATTTTTTAAAGTGGATCTGCTCTCTTTTTTTCCCAAACCATTTAAAATCTGTCAACTTTTTTATTTATTTATTTTTTACATCTGATAATACAACCACAAACGTCGGTGTGTTTTTTGGTGTAT
>NW_015113686.1:0-38017 GCF_001443285.1 Poecilia latipinna | reverse complement strand
TCATACATCAGATAGTGATACAAATGGATGAAAACTTTTGAATTTGAGGAAAGTTCCCACTAAGTTTTCTAGCATTTAGCAAATAGTCATAATTTTGGTAACTCTAAGCTAAAACAAGAAAGGTTTGTTCTGATTTAACTTGAGACGGTGTCTTTTTATTTAGTGTATTTGGCTTCAACTGTCCACTTTCACAAAGTCATAAATAGTCTTAGAATATTCTGCACAAGTTTGATCCTCTGATTTCTGAGTCATGTAAATATCAAACTCACTTCAACGCCACACACTCGAAATGTATTTTCCTTTGTTTCCAGAAGTGTGTTTCTGTTTTCCTGTGGTTCTTCGTACCTGAGCAGGTGTTTCTTTCTGCTCTTCAGTATCCGAGGCGGGCTCCGGGTCTCGAGCTTTTTCCACCACAAAGGTTCTTTGTTTTTCTTGTGGCTGATGAGTACAAACACATGTCTGAAGCTGCTGCTATGAATTCTGTTACAGATAATACTTTAGGTGCCTTGTGAGCTTTTGGGATGCAGCTTCGTCATACGCAGCTGCTGCATCAAACATGCAGCCAAACCCAAACCTTCCCCCATGTGGTTTACATGCTGAGCAGAGACTGTGTGAAAGAACCGGGTGTTAGGCGCCTGAAAAAGCTTGCATCGTTTACTTTCTGAACCACAAACAAACAATCATTTATTTATGTGTCAGCAAAGCAGGTTTGAACAGAGCATTTGTAAAACTATCTGGATTTATTCTGGCATCTGAAAAACCCTTCAAATGTTCTGCTACTGTATTTTTAAGTATGACTAACATCTAGTATTTACAGCTCTAAATATTTAAATGTTAGAAATGCTATGAATAGGAACATTGTTGTTGAAAAGTCCATGTATATGAGTGACTCCATCATTAAGTGAACCATCATGATACAGATTAATTCCACTCAGAATGGCGTTTTAAAGCCTTGATATGATTATGTTCAATTTACAGCTAAAACACAAGATCAACAAAATAATTTTTAATATGAAAAAAAAAAAGAAAAAAGAAATCGAGCCTGGGCTGAATGAAAAAGAAAAGAAAAAGTTATTTTTCAAAAGGTGTCTTTAATCTGACAAATTGGAAGACATTAATTTATTGGATACATCTGTGTATATTACACAAACTCTTTATATAAATGCATTATATATTAATATAATCTAATTTGCATACCTCTGATTCAGCTCTCTGTCTCATCTGTCTCACCTCCTGATGATACTGTTGCCTGATGAGATCCAGCTGACGCAGATACTCCTACACACACATTTTATTTTAGATTTTTGTACAACTTTTTTTAAATATCATTTTGCACATTAATTTCAGTTAATGCAGTTGTCTGTTCGGTGTCCCACCTGCTGTCCCTCATATTTTCTGTGCAGAGGAAAGTGTTGGTTGTCATGTAGTGCAGCGTCCTGCTCCTGACCGCCTGGTTTCCTGTTACTCTCAGCTGTACACGGCCGCAGACCCTGGAGTCAATAAAAGTCAGCAAGACAAGAAAACAACTGAGGAAAGTCCTTTAGATGCAGCAAATAGTATTTAAATAAGCTTGAAGTTGACAACATTTGTCCCTTTTCTACTTATGATTGTAGCTTTTGATTCAGTGATGCCAGTTTTGAGTTGCATTTATTTTAATGATGTTCATGTGAAAGATTTATTTTCGCATGAATGTAACGTATAATTTATATAACAGCTTATTATATATCTAGATTCTTCAGTACTATCAGTTAAAGTCATGCCAAACCAAACCAAACAGTTCAGTTCTTGTTCAGTTTTGCAGGTTTTCCATGTACTTCTATAATAACAAATATTCTGTTCTGCTCTATTGTTTTCTCTTTCTGTGGCCAGATAACATTTTCATACCCAGAACTATTTCTAATGTTCACTAACTTTAGTATTTTAAACTGCACAAACTGAAGATTCACTCACATCGGCATTGCAAGAGCTTGAAATTGAGACCCATTTCCTGATTATTTCAGCTAATAATTATTTGACCACTTGGGGGCAGTCATAAGCTGCATATAGAGAACTGGATGTTTAGGCACTAATTAAAATACGGAAATAAAAATTAGAGGAAGGTGTCATGGCAAAAGTAACCTAATCTATCTTAATGTAGTAAGTAGCACACTGCACATTTTAAGCCTTTAATCACAATAAACATGCATTATACATGCATAAAACGTGACACATGCTTCATATCTGTGACGGTTAGAGATATTTCATAAAATGGCTTTTATTCCATGATGTTTGGTTCCATGTAAAATATGTTGTGAACAACAAAAACAGTGTAATAAAATGCTACAGATGTCCTTTCACTGAAAGATTCACTTCCTGATAACATTTATTCATTACTCATCACCGTCGACTGTCATATTTATGCATACAGATATATGTCTGTTTCAAACCACGTCCAGGTCTGCTTCTAAATCCATCCATTAAAATAAATTATGGCCTAATATTAGTGTTCACTGTGCTTCCTGAAGGTAGTTGTACATTTTATCCAAAATGTAAAAATCAGAAACCTTATTAGAACAAACACACTCACTGCAGAGGCGGTCGGGTTTAAGCCAACCTGATGGTACGGAGTTTGGTCTTACCAGCTGTTTCTCTGCTCTCAGTTTGTACTGGTTGGCCTCATGTTTCCTCTGCAGGTACTCATTACGAGCTGCAGCCACACTGACAGACACAACAGGTGAAGGTGAAGACGTGTTGCCGTGGCAATGGGAACAAGATAAAACTCACTGAAGCTTTCCATAAGCAGTGGGAAAGTTTGGAAACAACTTATGCCTGCTAGGCATAAAACTGTGGCTAATTAAAGTTGAAGCAAATCTAGATTTGATGTAAATATTACTTCAGACGAATCAGTTTCTTAACAGGAAGTTGTAAAAACACAACGCATATTTTGTTGATCTTTGATGGAAATGTGCTGCTTTTCTGTGCCACTCACAGCTGGTATGGTTCCACAAGTGGACCGTCTTGGTCCCAGTACTGCAGGTTCACATCCAGGACTCGCTCCAGAGCCGCAGGATCAGGAGCTGAAGGTGGAGCAGCAGCAGCAGGAACGTCCTGATTCCTCCTCTGAATGACATCCAGCTGGGCGTAATAGTGCTGGTAATGGATGTCAGGCTGCCTCCCATCCAGCCTGTAGCTAGAAGAACAACATATTCATTTCAGAAGGTTATAAAAATGACTGGTTTGTGACTCTTCTCAGGGCAGTTTTTAATCTTTACCACTTTTCAAACAAAACTTTTAAAAAATATAACGTCCTTCATTGATATATCTATGTCGGTAGATAAAAAAAAACAGGAGTACATTTTTAGATAAATCTAAAAAATTTTCTAGAATTTTTTTTTCCACTTTCAGAAATTCTCAAAAAGTCAAAAATTTTCAACTTTTTAAGTATTTCCGTAATATATTTCATAGATAAAATTAAAAATTTCTGAGTTTTTGTCAGAAATGTACTCCTATTTTCTATCTGCTATGGTCCTGATTTTGCCATCATATATAAAAATATTCTTTCAGTTTCTCAAACTTCTTAGAGGTTAACCGTGATCTGACTATCAGGCGATAAACATTCACTAACACTTTACATAACCAACACAGGCAAAGTTTAATCAGGAGCTGCATTTCTGCTACAAATGTTTTTGATATTCCACTCGGAAAAAAAGACAATTTTGCAATTGCAGTGTTTCCGTTAAAAACATCGCACCTGAATAAACCTGTCCACATAAGTCATTAAAAATCATGGTAAGTTTTTACAAACGTAAACACTTACAAGTGATAATGAGAAAAGATTTTCTAAGCACTTTGAATTGCCTTGTGCTGAAAATGTGCTATATAAATAAAATTAACGTACCTTCCCAAATAGATGTATTGAAATACATCTGTTTCAATATGACTGAAAATTAAATTTTTTTTCAGCATTAAGCACATTTAAGCACAAGTTAAATTTGTGCATTTTTACGGTTTTTGGAAACGCAGCTAGTTTTGAGGAGGCTTTTTAATACCCACTTCTGAATCCCTGCAAACGCTCCGTCTGCGGCTGGTTTGGCTGCTTTTTGATGAAGAGGCTGCAGTAGCACATAAACACAAAGTTAAACCAACAGAAACACAAAAAACCCAGATCCCGGATCAAACAGAGAGCATCGATGCTGCTTCAGCCCTACCTTGTGGGGAGCGGCGTTCACTCTGAACGGCGCTCTGTGGTCCAGTTTAGCAGCCGGTTTCCTGCCTGCTGCCCCCGGCCTCTCTGCTGCCCCCGGCCTCTCTGCTACCCCCGGCCTCTCTGTTGCCCCCGGCCTCTCTGCTGCCCCCGGCCTCTCTGTTGCTCGCGCCTTCTGCAGCTTCTCTGGACGACAGCGGAGAACAAAATGTTTAGCTCTCCGTTTTAGTATATATGCTGTTTGTTGGAGGAAAATGTTAAGAAATAAAACCTATTGAGTTTTCCATCGTAGTGTATCAGGGTCACTATAGATAGAAAAAAGAAGAGTGAATTCCCACCATAAAACTCAGAAATTTTGAGATTCATCTCAGAAATTTTCAAGAAAAAAATAAGCAAATTTCTGAGCTCCAAACGTCAAAAATTTACTAGAAAAAAAAAATCAGAAAATTTGAGATTAATTTCAAATATCTCTCCAAGTTTTTTTTTTTTTTAAAAAAAGGAAAAAATTATTTTGGAAAAAGACTTGGTAAGATTTTGTGTTTTTGCAGTGCACCGTTCTCTTGTGGTACTAAAAGTCTTACTGTATTATTAGTAGTAGTGGATTTCATTTGAAATGTATCCTGAATGTTTTCAAAATGATCTATTGCTGCCAAAACCATCCCAGAGCCGTCGAGGAGAGTAACACTAACATTATCAGAGGTCAATGAACTCTTATTTAAAAAAAACAAAACACACACAGTCGATGAGCTTTCACTCTGTGCTGCGTTACCTGCCGGTTTTGATGCTCCTGTTCTTAATTTAGCAGCGTCTGATGCAGCTGCTGCTCCGTTTCGAGGGGAAGCCGCGTGGTTCAGCTCCCCCTGCACCGTCTGCAAACACCGAAAACCACAAGCACACATGCCACCACTGATAGCTCGTATTTTACATCACTGTTTACGAAAGCCAATAAGAATTTGACAGATTTTATGAGAAGCAGAACAGTGCGGTAACTCTTTGGTATGTTCTGTAGAGGCATTAGAGCTTTTTCCTTTTATAGAATATCAGAAAACAAACAGTATAACAAAGACGAAGGAATGCAGCAGACACATCAGGGATGACACTTTGAAGAAGTTTAAAGCAGAATTAGGTTAGAAAACAACATCCTAAGCTTTAGACGTCTCATGTAGATCTGTTTAATCCATTGTGTGACAATAAAATCCAACTGACAATCTGTGGGAAGACTTGATAGACGATGAACACAGATGTTCTCCATCCCATCTGACCGAGCTGCAGCTTGGTTTGGGAAAGAATGGGAGGAAAAAACTAAGATATCAGTGCAGATGTGGAAAGTTGGTAGAGTCTTGTGGCTGTAGCTGCGATCAGAAGTGACTCTACAAAGTGTCAGTGGACATGAACACACTTCACAGATTTCTATTTGCAAAAATAATAATAATAAAAGAATTAAAGACCATGTTTGTTTTTTCTTTTACTTCACAATTACAGACGACTTTGAACTGATATTTGTCATAAAATAAAGCTTTGCTTTGCACTGGTGCTCTAAAAAACTGATATAATCTATTTGTGTTTTCATTGAAATTATTTTTTTTAAGTGTTTTATTTCTGCCCCTTATTTGTATATTTTTTAAGCAATGCTACCATTTATCATGCACATCCTTTCACTAACATGACGGTTTAAACTACAGTGATCAAACTGAGCCATTACCTGAGCGCTGACGTGTTTACTGACGTGTTTTTCTAAAAATGGCCGCCGGAGGACTGAGCTCACTGAGGGACGGTCTCGAGGGTTGACCTGAAAAAACAAAACAAAACAAAAAAAACAATGTATTTTACAAATATGATACGTTTTCGAGTAATATCTATTCTACTTAACTATTAAATTATGTTGAAAAGTTATGAGTCAGTTTATTGTGCAAGAGACGAGACAACAACCTCATCAGAACCTCTGATGAAATAATACATTTGAGGTAATAAAACTAAGAACTGTGGATTTCTAACCGTGGTGTCTCCAGAGGACAATAGAGAATCACGAGACGCTCAGGATAATAAACAGCTGCTTAAACAGTTTGTGACATTCTGTCATTTACACCTGGTGCTTCTAACTTAATCCGACCTGCTGCTGCCAAAGGCCTTTCGAGAGAGAACAGCTATAATCCCATAACACCGGTTCTTTGATCCCTGAACTGGACAGCAAATTGTGCTGACTTTTATTCAAGTCATAAAATCGGCTCCATGGTCTCTGTGAAATTCTCACTCCCTTCTGTAGGAATGTCGGGTCCAGCTGAGACGGCTCCGATAAGTTAGAAAAAGAAACGGGAAAAACTGTGAAAACTCAAAAATCTCGGACAGAAAACAAAAACATTATTGTTAAAGAAACAAAAACATTATTGTTAAAGCTTTTTCGCAACTAAAGTTCTAGAGTCTTGTATGTTTAACGTTGCTAAAATAAGCTGAAGTTCTAAAATATTCTCACCTTCTAAAATGTTGTGAAAGAGTTAACTAACAACTTCCAGAGGGAATTATATAAACAAGTACTTTACTAAAGCAAAAAAATAAAAATAAAAAATACTATATACTACAGACCAAACTATCACTTCTGTGTGATGAGTCATTTTCAACCTCCTCTGACTCTCATGTCAGGAGCTGATTCTTGTTTGTAGCGGCTCTGTAACTTCACTTGTTCTTGCCGTATCACGTCAACGCTGCAACAAAAGAGACAAAGAGTGTGTCCGACCTTGAAGAGCTGGGTAACCAGCAGACGAAGGTCGTGGGAGTAGCGACTGGGGACAGGTGCGTAGTGGCCTCTGCAGATTTTGCTGACCAGCTGCCTCAGGCTGTTGCCCTCGAACTGTAAGTGGAGAAACACAATTAGTAAATAAGACAGGAGCAAAAAGAAGCTAACGATCAGTTAATTTAACAGCAGTAAATGCATTTTTAAAGGGGCAGCGTTATGTTTGTTCCAGTCAGTCAAGTAACTACGCTACATTAAGTTGCTATAAAAATGCTATATGACTTAAAAGAAATTTGACTTTGTAATTTAATAGATGGATGGATGATGGCAGCGTTAGCTTAGCGCTGATGAAGCGGTTAAAGCTTACTGGATGCCTCAGGCTGCAGAGTTCATAGAGGACACAACCGAGAGACCAGATATCTCTGCAGAAGCAAAAACACAAACAAAAGCAAATATCTATCAACCTCAATCAATTTTCCCTGGTTTTAATTACACCATTTCACAAACATCCTCCCTGTTAACGTCCCACTGAGTACATCTTACACAACGTGACATGCATTTGTTGAAAAAGCGAGCAGTGCATCATCATCTCACACCCTTCCGCTAAAGTCATAAACCTGGAGGGGAAAAACAAAGTTAAACGCAAAAAAAAAATGTCTTCAGGTATTTGATTTTTCTGGCTCAGAGTCAAGTATATGACGAATCTTGACTGTACTTTGACGTTTTGAGGAAAGGATGAAGGCAAACACTTCATGAGGTTCAGAATTATATCCACCTCAAAATGTCGCTGATAAGTTTTCGATAAGTGTCTTGAGCAGAAAGAAGAGGAGGTCAGTTTGGCCTCAGCTTCTCCAAAACGGGGGAACAGAAAAGAGCAGATGAAATAACAGACAAACAAGAAATAACAACAGTTGCTACAGTCCAACTTCAACCAGCGAGCTTCAAAACCAGGTCAAATAGAAATCATTTCTAGGTGTTGTATAGACTGAACAGGCTGAAGATATTCAGTTTATCCCAGTTTAATAAGACAATCTGGACGTGAACAGACATAAAGTGTGCTCCTCTGTACGTGTCTGCACTTGCTGTCAGAATGAAACCCCCTCTGGGTGGATTGCAGCTCTACTAGGTCACAACACCAACATTACACAACCGCGGCTTATTGTTGCTCTCACACATGATCGTCCAACAGAGACAGACATGAAAAGCGACACACTCAGTCAGGGCCACAACTCATCTGTCCACCAAACTCCACCCACGTCCAGTTCTACTGCAGCCGTCGCAAGGGAGCAGAAACTCTGGACTGATTTCAAACAACTCCGCCCTCGTTGTAAGGAATTTTATTCCACAGCTAAAACCCCACAGAAGTGTTCCTGGTGCGTTGGCTTTCATATAAAGAGTGATACGAATGTGTTGGGGAATATATTGTTTTTTCATCAATCATTGTTGTAATAATCTTGTGCCGAATATCAGCATAGAGCAGGAACAACATTTGTTGGCCCTCAGCTGGTAAATTCCCTTGAACCAGCAGCAAAGTGACAGGCAGGCCGCAGCATGTAGAGCGACTCAAAGGTAGAAACAAAAAGTAAGAACAGTGGACGGTACAGTGAGGGCAGAGTTACAGCGGAAGAAAAAACTCAGAGAACCTCAGAGACATTAAGACGGAGACCTCCGATCACTTTCTGTTTCTACTGCTGATCACTGTCAGTTCCCGGGCCGCCGACTCCACATTCTCCTCCAGGACCTCAGATAAAAGGCTGCACTCATCCTGTGGCCAGTTTTGAGAAAGTTTTGGGCTTTTGGGTCCTGACTGCTGTTTGCCATATCGTGTTGACGTTTCTCTGGTGACATGACCATGAAGCATATTTAAATTCAAGTCCCAATTGCACATTTTTAAAACCTTCCTTTATTCCCCTCTAGACTCCTGCATGACAACTGAAGTTATTCATGTTTATTTTTTTAATTTCCAGGCAGATTAGGTTGAAATTCTAAAGACTGTAGATTAAATTCTCAATTACTTTCTCTATCCTTTTCCTGTTTTATTGTTTTTAATCTTAATCTGCCTTGAACTTTACTAAAAAATTACTGAAAAAATTCAGTAATTTTTTTGGTCATGTCTCAAATTTTGAGCTGTTAGCTCAACACTTTTTTAAAAAAAAAAGTTAAACAGAGTTATTATTAAAAGTAATATTATACAAACATTTTATGGTTACAACACTGCAAACAACTGATAACTGAAGGTAACCGACATACGTTTTGTTGTTGTAGGGCCGACTCTCACAGATCTCTGGTGAGAGGTAGTATGGCGTCCCGACACACGTCCTGGCCATCTCCAGGGTGCTAAACGGTAAAACAGAAAAACAATCAGCCCACCCTCAGTTACGCCTCAATACGGCTGAGAGCAGAAATGGCTCTTAGGCTGTAAAGTGTGACATGGTCTCTGGTGTAAAGTATATTTTCAGAGGTATATTTTCCATCACTATTAAAAAGCTATTGACTCTTATGTTTAGCTAAGTAAGTTAGTTTTGTCTCATTTCAAGTGTACCAATATCTTTGCACTAGAAATTAGACCAAAAATACTTGGTAGGATTTTTGCTTTTCCAGTCCCTGGTATAAAGATTTGCTATATTGTCCTTTTTTAATAATTCATATCTACAAAATCGTTCCTTTTCTTGCAGCTTGTAGAAGTACCAAAACAGAATCCCTTCCTTTTCTGCCTTCTACATCCTTATCTGTATTGAGAGTAACAAAAAATATTGTACAGCATAGACAATAATCGCACACTTTATCGTACTACTGAATCTACTGTTGTGCAATCAAACGCTACTAGCCGGCTACCATTTCTACACTCCAGTGTTTACTTGTCCGAGTCGACAGTTTGAGGAATGCTAATCAGTTGTTTGGAGCTCCTCTGTGACTTACGGTGGACTCGCTGACAGGCAGCTGCATCGTGTGTGTGTACGTGTGTGTGAGGATCACACTTGACTTACTTATTCAAAATTCTTGCGATACCAAAGTCCCCCAGCTTTACTTTCATCCCTCCACTGGTTAGGAAGATATTCTAGGCAAGAGGGAGAGCAGGAATGAAAACAGATTTGCGTGCGTGTGTGTGTGTGTGTGTGTGTGTGCGCGTAAACTGATACGACTGATGAAACAGAGAGATGGCTGTGAACAGAAATGCAGTGTGTTGTCATCTTGCTGAGTTATTCTAGCAGCTGGCGCAGAGAGCCGTCTTTGTTCAGAGCAGAACTGACCTCAGGACGGTTCTGCTGTACAACTAAAGAGCTCTGTAATGAAAATGCTTGTTAATTAATGAGCTTCACTCCAGAGACAAGATGTTCACAATATTTATAGACGCAGAGCAATAAATGCTGCACAAATGATCTTTTCCGAAGCGCCACAAAAACTAAATCTGTTTCCTCTCCCTGCCCCCGAGTTTTTCCTGTAACATCAGACATTTCCCCTTGAGATTGATACATTTTAATCATAAGCAATTAAGCAATTGTAAAATTGAACAATAAGTTCAGAGTGTGCAAAACAACATATGAAATGATGTCATCAGGTTATGTCAAGTCCCCTTCTTTCATTTGTCCATCAACTCAGATGTTTCCACAACATGATGCTGCAGTTTTAGTCGCTGGAAAAACAAATTGTTCTCATGTAAGTAAAGGCTGAGACCAAACTGTTTAAAATCCACAGTGGAACTTTGATGAGTTTGTAAATAATGAAACGTTGTATGTGTACAGAGCAGAAGTTGATTTACTCTGAAATCAACTGTTTTTGTTAATTAAATTAAATAAAATTTCATTTGAACATTTTATTGACCTTACTGTGAGTGATGCAGTTTAAATAGACACAAAAAAAACATGGTTTTCTCGTCGTAACACAGAAAAATATCCCTACAAAGCTAAAACCCCTGTTTGTTTGATATAGAAATAGTTATACAAAGTTTTTTTTTTTTTTTTTTAAAGTGTTTCAGTAATCTTTAGTTGTATTTTTAGTCTTTCTTTTCGGCGTGTTTCACCTGAGATTTGATGTCTCTGTGAAGAATCTTCCGGTCGTGGATGTGCTTGAGGCCCAGGCAGATCTGGATGAACCAGTCCACAATCTGAGAAACACAAACTTCACTTTATTCTTCTGTGTCTGACAGGGAGCCCAGCCTTTGGTAACATTCAGGCTCAGGTTTCAGCTGAGCTTCGGGTCAGCCGCTACCTGCGCCTCCGAGAAGGGAATTCCTCTCTGCATGTTGATCTTCTTCAGCAGGTCTCCGCCATCGCAGTACTCCATCACTATGTACAGGCTGCCCTTCTCTGCACACGGAAAAGGTTTACAAGTGGTTCGTTTCTGACAGGACAGGAAATGAGCACCTAAATCTACTAGAGATATGATAAATGTATGGCTGCATAGTGGATCAGTGGGCCTATAAAACGCTCTGGAAGGACGATCTGCTCCCACCTTGAAATGTCGTGATGAAAGAAACGATGTTTGGGTGTTTCATCTGTGACAGCAAAGTCACTTCTTTCTTAGAGGCTTCTTTCTCCTTCGCTGACATCTGAACAACAAACACACATAGTCAATGAGACGGCTCTAAAAGTGAATGAAACTATAAGAGAGATTTTTTTAAATTGGTTGGATTTTATTATATTGTACAGACATTTTTTTTTGAGTCCAACATATTTCATAGGTTTAGAGGACGCAAAGTCTCTTCCTATTTTGTAGCTTTTCTATTTTGTTCCAAGAACGTGAAAAACTTTCTGCTCATTTTAATGCATATAAAGGGACAATATTATGTGTTTTGCAGGCATATAGTGCTATTTTATAGCATAATCAAGTAACTGTTAATATCAGTTGTTACAAAACTGCTATAAATATCAAATATGACTTAAAAGAAATTTGACTTTGTAATTTAACGTCTTGAAATATCTTAACTCTAGATCTTTTTGTAATTCCACCTTCAGGAAGTTATCACAACATGGCTCCTCTATTAACCCTTTAACAACATTTTGAGCAGCACTCCACTGAGAAGTAGCTCCTGTAAGCTCAGCAGATACACAGTTCTACTGGGTGTTTGCTAATTGCTGCTGGCTAGTCTGAAGGAGCCGAGTGAGGAGGACTGGTTTGTGAGGTGGAGGCTCGGTAGTTTGTAAACAGCAGCTGCGAGGAGGAGCTGCATCTCGAAGGCAGGGCTAGGCCCACCCAGATGTTTATCCCAGCTGAATGGTTGCCACGGGACATTGAAGGATTTCTCAAACATTAGTCAAAGAATTAAAGCAAAACTCCAGGTATGTTTTTGATGAGGAAATATACCATGACAGAAAAGCTCAAACTGGTCGATTTTACCTAATACTGCCCCTTTAATGCATCTGAAAGAAATCCTTGCTTTATTTCAAACTCCAAAGACAATCAGAAAAACAAAAATATTCCTCACTGTATTGATAAAATTAGTGATATTTGGTAAGAGATGTTATGTTATTGTAAAATCTGTGAGAAATCTCTGTTATTTTTTAAGTAGATATTAGAATTCATTCAGTAATTTTGATCTTTCTTTTGTTTTGGATGTTATAAATTGTTCACTTTAAACATGTGCCACTTGTGGTTTCCCCGAGCAAACTGGTCTGCGTTCCTGTACCTTCCTCAGACTGATCTGCTTCACCACGCAGCTCCTGTCTCCATCTCCCCGTTTGTCTCTGACGAGCAAGGCTCTCCCAAACGCACCTTCTCCGATCTGCCGGATAACCTCATAGTCATTCATAACACCTGGAAATGCTGCCACGCACACAACACAGAATAATCAGCGAGGTGTTAGCTGTGCCAGAAACAAGCTGCAAACCGTTAGCTGCAGCATTTTTACGTTTTTTTCTCGCTGTCTGCAGTCAAATCAGACCGAAGTTCACTTGGTTTTGGGTCAGTTAAAATACCGACTGAGCCAGCCCACCCAGAACCCAACCAAAATTATTTATATCTTCTAAATCCCACAATATTGACAGAAATAATACGTCAAAGATTTACTTATTATTCAAAATCAGAAGTTTACATAGAGAATGAACGGGGGAAAGCCCGGATGTTGATGTCATGGCTTTGGAAACTTCTGATAGGTTAACAGACACATTTGAGTTAATTAGAGAGGCGCACCTGTGGCTGTATTTATTTTAATGTCACAGCTGAGCGAAGCACACCGTTTTCTTGTATCACATGAAAAGTAAGAAGAAGGCCGGCAAGATGTGTGTGTGTATATCACACTAAAAGTTTGAGTTGAGTTCCCTTTTCAGTTCAACATGTCGGTTGCCATGGATACGGCAACACAGTTAGCAAGTTGACTACACTTTCTTTGTCCGGAAGAAGAGCTTTCCTTTTTAACGCTTTTAAATAAATAAGTTTACTTACGGGTATGGAACCTCACAGATGCAGTACAGTTAACATAGCTGAGAGAGAGAAAACAGCAACAAGTTGAAAAGTCGCGAGACGTCACAGTAATGTCCGTAAAAAAACAGTACGGCAGGCTAGAGAAGGTGCCGCAGAGGACACTGGGAGCTGTAGTTGTTTTCACGCTATGAGTAGAAAACTCGATTCCCTTCACAACAGTGAATTTCAAGATTTGTTAAAAATCTTAAAATATTACTTTTAATAATCAAAAAATATACATTTTCGTGGTTAGAAAATAATGTCTTTAAACGTCACTAAGAACTATGGTTTTCCTCTTTTTCAAAAGGAAACTGATACGACACAGATACGTGACACGCCTTCACCAAAGTGACACAGAAGTCTGAGTCTCTCCTCTCCCTACTCTTTAAAGCCGATGTGCAAAGGCACAGCGGTTATTTAAATCCTCAGAACAAGAGTAGGGATTTGGAGATTCATTCGCAGCTCATTTTGCCGTTGTCACATTCAAGTCAGAATAAAAACCCGTTTGAGCTCTCAGGTGTGTTCATGACCTCCACAAGGTCAGCTACTGCACCTGTAAAATGTTCAAATAAATCCTCCGAGACTGTTAAGATTGTTTTCAACGTTCAACGGAGAAAAAAAAAATCTATGCAACTTTGAATGTAAGAAGACAGAAACTGCATGTGGTTCTTTATCCATTGCTCTAACTAAATATGCTTACCTTATTTTAGACTGCAAGGAAATGAGGAGTGGCTTGGTATGACATTTACAATATCAAAAAAAAGATTACCTTGAGCAAATATAACAACATTAAAGTAATAAAACTAGTTTCTCATACAGTGGTGTGAGTAAATGTAATGCTTCAGTGTGGCGACTCCCCCCAAACTGTGATGTGAAACCCTCCTCTGTACTTTCAAGGTGACCCGTCCATCTTAACTCCTGGTTCTTTTCCCATGATCCTCCTGTGTTAGGGGCTGTGAGTGAGACTTTAATCACAAATGAATTTCCACTGCGATCAAATGACATGAGCAGTGACAGCTGATCCTATGTCCATACCCTGACAGCACCCATACAACATTTAGCATGATGCTGTGTGTGTGAGAAGAAATATAGTTAAACCACCATTAAATCAATCACAATAAATTAAAGACAACGCAGACTGCTGGGGTTTTTTAAATCCATTTTTTGGTTTATTGAGTTGGTCTGTTTATTTAATTGAAGAGCTTATATACACAAATTAGTACAAGAAAAACAACAAAAAAAAAGTTATCAAAACTGAGACTTTTAGAGAAAAAAAAACATTTGAAAAAGACTTTAACATAAGTGTGCTTCCTGCTAGCCCTTACTCCTCTGGGTTTCCCTTTCCACTTTTTGCCTGTCGTTTCCAGAGTTAAAAAAAAGAAATATGGTTCTGTAATCTCCCATTAAGAATGTATTCCAGACAATTGGTGCAGCATGTTATTAACTACCGCAAACATTAATAAAAAGTCTCTCTAGAACTGATTCTGGTTTTTGAGGTTCGAAAACCAGAATCAGTTGTACAAAAGATGCCCTGTCGCCCAAGGTTTTCATATTTAAACTGAAAGAACTGCAAATAACAGATGTACCCATATCTATGGAAGCAAACTGATGCTATTTTCTGCAGACGTTTTGATTAAAATAATTTATACATGGAAATTCGGCTAAGCATTATAGCTTCCTAGATGATTCCCAAGCAGAAAAAGAAACAGAAAATAATAAGCTTTTACCTTAATTAACATTCAGTAGATATTTACCACACAGCTTCACATTTCACTCCTCTCTCTTGCTCAAAACTCTTTATTGCAGAACAGAAAAACAGATAGGTGACGATGAAGAAACACGACCTCGGCTGGTGCCTGCGATTTTAAGAGCTGCGGTCGAGGCGTCTCAAGGCTCGCAGATCAAAGTCTCCACCACAAACTTGTTCTCGAAGTGACGAATCTTGTGGCAGTTGAGAGCTTCGCGCTTCTGCATACCTGTGAGACGGCACAAAGGTTCTTCGTTACGTCGCGTAAACGGCACTTTGGATCCTCCGCTAAGTTAATGCGGTCGCCTTGGAAACGTATTCCAAGGCCTTCAGTTTTCTCCACATCTAATAGTTTTTCAAACACAAATTTTATTGTGTTTTCTTTGGATTTCTGAACAGCACAAGTAAAGTTAAGTGGAAGGAAAAACTTTGTAGACAGAAACAACTGTGACCTCCATTTGTATTCAACCCCTTTTTCCTGATGCCCTTTAACAAAAATACCACAACTGCCTTCAGAAGTCATGTGCTTATTAATAAGTGTGAAAAAAAAGAAAAAACAAACACCAGAAACAGTTCTGGTCAAAGTACAGTCTCTTGCTATAGTTGCCTAGTCAAAGGCCAGACATAAATCCAATTGAAAAACGGCAGCAAGACTTGAAAAAAAATAGTTGTTCCTGGATACCGTTTATCCAATCTCTAACAGATGAACTATTTTGAAAAGAAGACAGGAAGAAAACCAAAAAAAATGTAAATTAAAAGCTGAATACATTCAGATTTTATTAATGTTCTGAGAGATTTTCATCTAGAAATGCCTGGCAATTAATTTTTTTGTCCACAACAATCTGGTGCCGTGACCTGGATCTCTCGACTGGACACTCGAGGACGGCGATGCTCACAGTGCTGATTTTTTTTTTTTTTCCCCACAACAAAAACGTGTTGAAAACTATCATTTCCTCCCACTTAACAGCTACACGTGGCACAAAATCCTAAAAAAATACAGTCAAATGTGTGGTTGTCAAGTTTGAAAACATTCAAGATGTGGAATTCATCTGTGCTTAAAGTTCATTTACCTGGGAAATGGTTCAGTATTTTGTTGGTGTGTGTGTGTTGTTGTGTTATGTGGAAAAGCTACACACCCAGAATTGTGTCTCTGCGCTGCAGCTTGAAGGTTTCTTTGTCGTGGCAGAGGTTGTAGATGAAGTACCCAAGCTGGTCGACGTTCTCAAGGCGCTCCGTCACCATCATCTCCTCATGGATCAGGTACGACTGGGGCAGGTAGGAGCCAGCCTGGCAGAGGGGAAAGACATCTCTGTCACAGAGAAATCTTTTTGTTTCAAAATATTTCTTCCTTCTTCTGTTTTATTCTGCAGTAACAGACTAAAGAATGCCAACTGCCACATCAGAGCCGTTGCAGATAGGAACAACAGGAGGGGCAAAAAAAACTTCAGAAAAGTTCTAGAAACATTTTTTAAATTTCTGAGAATCAAAAGTTTAAAACATTCCACTTTTAAAACAGAAATTTCCAACAAAGGAATTTTGAGATTAATCTCAAAATTTTTAGTTTTTTTTCCAAGCAAAATTTTGACTTTTTAAACTCGGAAACTTTCTTGATTTCTTAATAATTAAATTCCTAAGATTAATCTCAAAATTTCCGTAACAGGCTGTCATAGATTAGTCATGACATCCTGGAATCAGCTCTTTTTTTTGAGGCCACATTTCCTTTAAATTTGCTGTGCATGGAGAACAACATTATATATCTCCATTACTTTGCTTGAGTGTTGTAAGAATAATGTGACGCATGCATTCCTTTGGAATTGCGAATGCTGCATCAGGCCTTATTTAACATTAAGGGGAGAAAAAATGCTGTCTGAATATCTGTTCCAACATGTCAGGGCATTTTGAAAACGCTACAATGTCACAAAGACTTAGATCGTTTTTCATTCAGACCAACTAACAACAAACACACGTCGAGTTCCCCGAGAGGGAATCAGCCTGGATTTGCGTCACAGACGGCTGGCAGGAAAACCTTGTGGTACCTTGACTTTGATGAGCAGATCCAAAAGATCTCTGGGAGGCATGACGATGGAGGTGTTGAGTGGGATGACGTAGCATTTGTTCAGGTTCAGATCCAGGTAAGCGGTCAGCCTCTAGGAGAGGAAAAAACAAAACAAAAAAAAACATCACGTTCAGCACTTCTCCTTCAAATTTTCTGTTCTCTCCGAGTTGTCAGCTTCCTCACCCTCTGGAAGTCGTGGACGATATCGGCAGGGTCTCCGTCTTCGAAGTCTGGCACGGGCACGTTGATGAACTCCACCTGCTCCCGCTCCAGCACTCTGATCTTCTCTTCCAGCAATCGCTGGAAGTTCCTGTTTGGCATCTGTGGACCGCACCGGTACAGGAATCAACACGGTCGCTTTGAAATAAGGTTTGCCTGGGAGCTAATTTTTTAAAAGTTATTTCTAAAGAAAAAAAATAACTAAATACCTTTAGAACATGTGAATAAGCTAATATGGAGAAAATGCAGTTTTCACAAACCTCCTCATCAGCGATCATGTAGTCCTCCTCGCGGTAATTCACACCACAGAAGAAGACCTCATCTTCCGGCTTTGGTAAGAGAGAAAAAGAAAACATTTATAGAAACATATTGAGATTTTTGACACATAAGCACATGTCGCTGCAGACATGTCCATCCGTTTAGCGTTCATATCAGGATGAAAATGTTTCTAGTTCTAGTTGCGCTTTTGAAACAGAGCAACACATATTTTAAGCTTTGCTGACGTGCCGTCAACACCTACTTTATGAATTGTTTACATGTTAATGGCGTATAACATTTGGACATCTATTGGACGTGTAAACATCATGTCGATCGTGTGTTGTGTAAACGTCAAAGTAATGTGAAATTTCCACATGTACATGACCAGGCTGGCATTCCATAAACGACCCGGCAACAGTGAGCGAGGCCAATGCGCGATTCAAAGTGCCGACTATGAACCTAGCAGGTCGTTGCTAGGTAACAGGAGAGTGAGTGAGTTAGTTGATGTCACCCACCTTTCCTAGCTAGCTGTGCAAGGTTGAGTAGCTAAAACTTTCCTTTGCCTACATCCCGCAGAATGTTGTGCAGCTCTGGATTCAAGTTCAGTGAAACTATTGACTATTTTCTATTGATCGTGTGTCTATCCCAACAGATATCGTTGTTGTTTCATCGCTCAGTCCTACTGTATGCCCACTTATCCATACGTTGGTGTTTAGCAAGAAAGTCCTGGATTGGAATCCCGACCTGGGTTCTTTCTTCATGGAGTTGGCATGTTGACCCTGTGCCTGCGTGGCGTTCTCTTTCTGCACTCGAGCTTCCTCCCACAGACCAAAAACATGACTGCTAATTGGTCTCTCTATGTTGCTCATAGGGTGTGTTTGTGTGTCTCTGTGTCGCCCCGCTTCTCACCCAATGACCGCTGGAAATAGACGCCAGAACCCAGCAAGGATAACCGGGTATATAGACAATTGTTGGAATGATGGTTGTGTCACCAGACCCGTCTTCACACCTAAACTCTATGGAAACCCGTGTGGGGTGAAGAAAAGACACAGTATCCCGCATATTTTTGTTTCCTCACTTGAGATACTTCCGCAGTGCTATAGTGACTTGTGTTCACCTCCAGGATGTAGTAGCGGTACAGGTAGGCTCCTGCCACCACCACCCCAGACAGCATGAGGGCCAGACCCAGACACATGCACCAGCACCAGGTTCGAGACTGGCGACGGACCAGCAGAGCCGCCTCGGCATCCTGCAGGAGAGAGAGAAGAGAGGTTATCAGGGATTGGTCGACTGCAGCACATCGGGCCTGTTGCTGGCTTCTTCATTAATAACACAATGACTTGTGTTATCAGGTATTGTTTCACCTGTGCTGTGAAACAATACCTGTTACCAGTCAGTCTATTGTTTTAGACTGAAGAAATTAAAGTTGTTTTTGCGTGTTTTAACCAAGTTTGGTGCATCTAAGTTTGCTGTACTGGTGCAGTTATAAAAAAATTGTAATTCAGTACATTTAATGTCTGTGTTTAAAAAAAAAAAAAAAACATTTTAAGTTTTTTCGTATAGGATTGGTATTCCCTAATGCTAAACCTCAGATATCGGTATCAGAAGTAAAAAAAAGTGCATCTGTTCCTCTCTGGGTATTACGCTGTTTGAAAGTGTTACTTGAAAAACACCCCAAAACGGTAAATTCCTGGTTGAATTTACAATTTTTTTTTTTATGTGGACATTTTAAATCTTTGCTAGCTTTGAGGCAGCTGCTGGTCCAGGAACAGAAAAGATCAGAGTTTGATCATAAACAGGAAGACCTCCTGGGAGTCTGGAAACCCTCCAGAGAAAGTCACCCAGAGGCCAGGGTGTGACGGCAGGCCGAAGTGGGTCTTTGTGAGAAAATAAAACATTTTTTTTTATTGTTAGATGAAGGTTTCACATCTCTTTACAGGAACACAGAGGATAGCATGACTCATCACAAAGCAAACCACAAGCAGACATGGAAGTTGAAGAAGGGAGAAAAAAAAAAACAACAACAAAAAAACAATAAAATAAAAGAAACAGTGAAACGAGAAACAGATGAGTAATGTTTCTCAACCTCACTTTGCAGAATCAAAGCATCAAGCCTGAAAGACAGGCATATATATCTGTATAAAAGTGCACGTAGTTCATTCAAAACCACCTGATGTGCTTCAGCCTTGCTTCCTGTTTGTGTGAGCTAATCTATGTCAGGCCTTGCAGTCTTGTGTAAACCCCCACCAGAAGAAGAGAAGTGTGAGGAAACAACAGGCTCTTCCAAGAAAAGCCAAAGTCCAAGTTTACAAGATGTAAAACATTAAAAATCTGTTATTCCCCTTTTGACACAACTTGAAAGTAAAACTAAAATTTATCTCTGAACAGCAGCTGTGTTGTCCGTCACCCAGTGCAGTTCAGGGACACCAACATTTCCTGCTGTTGTTCCCACAGCCTGCGACAGGCGGCACAAAGCAGGAACAGGAAGGAAAGGATCAAACTGATTTAACTTTCAAAGTCAATTTTTGGATTAAATATTTTTTATTATTTTATTATTATTATTGAAGAAAATGTTTCCCAATACACTGAATATTTTTTTTTTCCGTTCAGTTTCCATGTATCACAAATATGGAACTTCCAGAAAATTGCAAAACTGCCGAAACACTGAGTTTGGTAAGTAAATGGTGATGTAAATCAGTTTGAATGCCCTTGTTAGTGAAATGTTCTACACAAACGGACTTGATTTGACTTCAAGGACACAATGCCATGTTTCTCCTATCAACACAAAGAGTATAAATATAACAGACGGCTTTTCTATCTTTGTTTTATGGAGCCATTGTGTTGCTGTTATCCCAAAAGTATTCATTCAATCTTAAGCATTTCCTATGTTTTCGTATTAAAAAAAAAATCCACAATCGACTGGATTTTATTGGTGAGACCAAAACAAAAGCAGTGCATAATTGTAAAGTGGAACTAAAAGGTCATGTTGTTTTAGAAGACTTTCCAATTAATAACGCCGAGCAGTATGACGTGCGCCTTTGTGTTCGGAAAGTTTGCAGTCCCGACGTTGGCACAAAACGCCTCATTCATGAGAAAAAACCGCAGCTGGACAGTCAGCACTTTCAGACCTTCCCTTCAGCATACAGGAAATTCAAAAAGAAAAACATTGACGCTTCCTGGACACCGATAAGAGGAGCAGAGCAACTGTTGAGAAAAAGAGGAACCAAAGAAAAGTTGTTTTGGGGCAAAGAGGGCCTTTGCATAAGATGTGGTCAGTTTTGACGGGCTGGAAAGCCGTTGAGGAGGGTCTTGACGTTGAGGCTGGAGAAAAAAAAGGAACTAAACTAAAAAAGGATAAAAAGAGGAACTCGATTGAGAATATCACTCAGCTCAGTTCTGAAGCTGCGTCTCTGAACAGGCGGTTTTTGTCAAATGGCTTCCAAATGTTTTCAACAATGAGGCACGAACGAGCCCATTCCAAACGGCGTTTATTACAGAGATACCCAGCCACTCCCGTTCACGCTGCAGAAACAAGTCTGACGAGCCTAAAACTACAACGGAGAGAGATTTCGTCGAAAAATAAAACGTCCATTTGAGTACTTTTCAGCTTGGCGCTCACTGGCATTACCCTAAACCAGCTGCTGTGAGTTGTTTTTAATCAGGAGGTTGAGTTTTGTGTTTAGGTTTATAAGGGCTTGGCAGGTTAAAGATTAAGGGCTGATTTTATTAGAGGGAGCCCACACACACGTAGGGAGTGAAGTGGAAGGAAGCGTTGCTTACTAAATACTTGAAAACTGTTTTCCATGTGCAAAGGTTGATCAAGTTGATCTGATTTTTTACCTCCATTTCATTTGGAAAACAAGCAGGCCTTCCACATGTCAGGAAGTTTCTGCAAGTTGCCTCTGGACGCAGACGCTCCGATTTTCCTGTTTTGCCACCTCTTCATTAAACTTCTCCAACGAGACCCGACAGGCCTTCGGACGAGCGTTTCACAACCGCATCGCACACGCCCTCATTACCACACTCTTCTGTCTGCACATTCAAGTATACTGATGCCTCACACAGGAGGAACAGTATGTTCAGTCGTCTGAAAGTCTTCTTAAAACGAAGCCACGACTGCAGACCGTAGTCTGATCGCCTCATTTGGGTTATTCAAAGTGATCGAAATGACGCAACAGCAAATTAAATAAAAAGAGATGTTCAGAAGAAGGAAAACATCACCATTAAACTATTTTTTTCATGAAGCTGGTCTAACTTGATGGTTTAGGGAGTCTCTAACTGCGTTTCCATTGACCGTACAATTACGAAAACAAATTCGCTTGATGGAAAGGCGAAAAAAATTCACGTTTTTTGCTAAAAATGTTTGAGGTGGTTTTTAGGCCGTATTGAAATTAGTGTGCTTTGCAAAACTGTGACAGAAATGCTTTTTTCACATCACACAAATCACGAGATCAACAACCCAGCTGTTACTACTGGCGAAAACCACGAAGAAGACAGGAAGCGGTAGGAGGATGACGACTTGGCGCGTTTTTAAATGACTTATGGCATTAACAAACTTATTAACATGTGATGTTAATTGCATTTCTTATTTAACAGAGAAACAGCTTTGCAAAATTGTAGTTTTTGTTGTTTTTTTTTGCATTAGCAGGAATATCAACAAAGTCTTGTGCACATGTGTAATGAAAACAGCTTCTATTATGATCAACATTAAGGGACGTTTTGGTCGAGACAGTTTGACCCTCATGCTACTAATTTCAGCTGTCAAGCAGTTTTTCTACCATAGATTTGGGCTTTACATGCTACAAAAAGATTAAAGTAAGATTATGTAGATAATTAAACTAACTACATAAGAAAAAAAAAAGCATAAAAATCTAAATAAAGAATGAATATAAACACAGATAACCTAACATATGCGAGGTATGGCATCAGCAATGGCATTAAACATGGTGCACAGGATGTAGAGCAGTAGAAACCTGATGTTACATGCAGACTGTTTCTAGACAAGACATGAAATCTATATTTATGCTTCATTGATTCTACAGAACAGGAAGGAAGGAGACTGTTTATCTTTTAAAATGGCCGACCTTTGTAGGCTGTCCTATGTGTATCACACATCTTTGGTAAGGTTATCTGTACACACAGCTCATTCTGAGGAAGCTGAAATGACCTATGAACACGTCGCACCGTGGTGCAATCAGAAAGACAGAGGTGTAAAGTTATAATGTTCACTCACAGCACACACTGAGATGATCATGTTTGGTACTTCGACACTTTCAGTAATGTCTGGTTGAGCTTGTATTCATCAGAGTGATTGCTATTATTATTAAATTCCTAATTTGGTGGTTTTGAATAGAGCTCTAACGTGATGCATGCGGAAATATAATGAACAACTAATCTCATTTCCCATTTTAAAATAATTCTGTTCGATTTTGATGATCTAAACAGGTTTTAAAAAGAGAGTTCTTGCAAACACTTCATTTGAACAATAGCTTACAATTATTGGCTGGTTTTATTCTGGGTTTTTTCTTTATTATTGCATTTACCAACTCTGCTACAAGAGAAAAATTAAAGAAAAATAGCATAAAACACTGCATTTAGGGCTTCACAAAATGTCGCAAATTATTATTAGCGTTGGCTAATTACTTATAGGTACCATGCATTCAAACTAAGTTTGCAATAGGTTGGGTGCCACTTGTTTAAAGCAAACATTTTAGAAGGTAAAGAGTTTATAATGTGGTCAGAACATCATAAGAATACTAGTTATTGTGATAGTTAATATTTAAAAATGTTATGACTAACATTGATTTTAGTTAGTTTGTATTTTCAATGTGAAATGTAAATTCAATGTTCACATTTTGTTGCAGTTAAAAACAGGAAATCTGAAAATATCACTGGGTGATTATGAGTTATTGGTTGACATAGTGAACAATCCCTAAACACAGACTATAAAGTCTTAAAAAAGCCAACATAAAAAATAAAGTCTGGAGGGGGTGCAAGTAAAACCTGGTGGCCCGCCAGGCTTTTCATACACTGGGGTAAACTCTGTACACTGAAAATGATATATGTAAGTAAAATGTTAAATGAGCTGCTCTGTTAATCAATACTCAACAAACTACGCTACCTAACCTTCCTCCGTCCACACTGATAATGATTTCACAGATAAACAGCTTCCTGAACTTCTTCATAATTTACTCCATGTGGGAATAAATTCTAACTTTTGCAACTCAAAGTCAACATTGTCATTTCTGTAAGACACTTCTAGAGAAAATGAAGTGCCTATTTGAGTGGAGCACATGGAGGAATGCGTTGGTTCAATGCATCAGCACCAGAATGAGTTTCTAGTTCAGTGTGTTTTCTTGAAATAAAGAAGTTTTACAACACTCTGAAAAAGCACTAAATGTTAAACGACAAAAGTGTTACTTTTATTTTTCTTTTGCACTGAAGGAGAGATCTTAGTGTGGCTTGTGAGACAATAAACTAAATTGTGAGCCGTTAGCAGGTCTGCAAACATTGCTACATAGATATAACAGTATCGATCTAGAAAACAGTCTGAATCTACTTTAAATCAATAATTAATTAGCATAATAAAAAGGCCAAGAGATGCATTTGAAATAAACATGAAAAATATATATTTACATTTTTATATTAATTCTACATAATTCCTACTAAAATATAAAAATTCATTATGTTTAAAATGTTTTATCCAACTAAAAGTCTAAGGGTTTATTTTAAAGGCATGTTTATCTATTTATCTGTCTACGAATAAGACCATATTATATAGAAATAGAGCGAAGTGGCTCCAAGCATTTTTTTCCACTGAGCAAAGGGTTGCGTTTCTGTGGCGACGGCACCGAGTATCGGTGTCCAGAACAGCTTTAATTTCAGTGCACCGACACAAACACATGAAACTCTAAACCCTCAACTCTGCAAGCAGCCAGCAGGTTACGCTGCTACAGAGAAGGACTGGTTAGAGGATTAGTTCAGTACTTTGCTGGTACCAAGAATTTCAGAGGAAAATGCTGGAGAAGGTTTGAACACTCCCAAAAAACAAAGTAGGTCTTCTTGGAAAATGACTAAAAAGCAACAAATGCTACTAGCTCTCTTAGCGAGACGGTCAGGAGAGCATGAGGGTTGTGGGGGGTGTCCTGTCTGACCGTCAGTTCCTGAAAACAAACAGATGAAAAAAACAAAACAACAACTTTGTGAGTCAGTGCGCCCCCAACCACACACCACTTATAGAGCAAGAAGCTTGAGGGGACCCAAATGACCCCGACTCTTAAGACCACGCGTGAGTTAGCTTCACAAATCGCAGTGTGATTAGTTTAAGTGATTTACAAACAGTTAAATCCTCCTCTTCCACTAGAAAACGGCCAGCTTTAAGGAGTCTGGGAGCAGGCATTAAGAAGCAGCCTGGTTATTAGGACGCCATTATGCTCGGCTTATGAAGTCGCGCTAAGAGGCAGCGGTAAAAGAGGGAAGCGGTCGTGTGAATCTGCGCTGTCTGAACCCCAGCGCTGCCAAACTCTGTTCCTGCCTGTCTGCTTAATCCGCCCCTCTTCTTGAGTTTTAGTGGGCCGGCGGCGCTCGGTGGGAGGCAGCCAAAGAGCTCTGTGGCTGAGTCTCTCTGCTTGATTAGGCTGTAATCCTTCTCAACCGGTCCACATGCCTGAGATGATAACCAGAGAACGCACGACTGGAAAACCGCATGTGGAGCCAACAAGATGTTTGGTGAGAAATCCAAACTTGTATGGTTATGTGAAGGTGTAGCAGTGGTCAGTGGACCAGAAAGCTCCTCCTGTATGGGAATAAAACGGCTCGGAAGATGAGTTGAGTTTACAGAAAGTGGCACAGGGGAGGAAACTCCACTGCCTACACAAGCAGTTTCATGATGTGGTGAGAAAGCTGACTGTAACAGCCGCATAAAACGCAATAACTAACTGTTCTCACTAATGATTAGCCTTCTGGCAAACAGCACACCTAGCTAAAACACTCCTTCTTCTTCTTCACATCTTTTATAGGATCTCCACCGAATGGGAATTTGAATTCTGAAGGTCGATACAGTGCTGAACTGACTTAGAACGGTTTTAAACACAGACATAAATTTACTGAATTACAAATTTAACTAGGTTCAGAAGCTTGGTCAAACAACAACAAATTTAAATTGTTCAGTCAACGCAATTGGGAGTAAAACAGGCAATGTAAAATAAATAATAAAGAAACTGAAACTGACAAAAATAACAGATTGACCACCATGGTTAGATAAGTAAAACATAAACTGTAACGAATCTTCTGTCTAATCGTTCACAAAGTGAAATTAGGAATTCTTAATGTTAAATAAATAACACAGCATGACGCCGCTAAGAGCACAAAGTATAGAATTAGACTGACTAGATCTGCCCTTATGGTTCAGGCCCATCGTCTCAATACCCGATCTAGAATGTGTTTGAATATCGGGACCGATACAGATGACGACATGGGATCGGAGCAGCGCTACTGATTACCTGTAATATTTGTGTTGCTAAAATGAGCCACAAGCCGAACAACAAACTGTAACGATGTCTGCACTGGACAGGGTTGTGTAGGAGACTGTTGAGGTGTTATTGCCTTCGGGAAAATATAATAGTTTCTCAGTTTTAACTACAAAAAACTGAAAATGAAGAACAGGAACTGAAAAGCAATAATTATTCCTATTGCTGATAATAATGACATGTCTCAAAATTTACAATCCCATTTGCAATTTCTAACATTTATTTATTTTGATTTTTGTACACAGACTTGAGCAAAAAAAAAAAAAAAATACAGTGGAGACCCAGCAATTATAGTTATAGCAATTATCAAATTTTTATCATGCTAAATATTTAGTTGCTGTTCTGCTTTTGTACAGTAAAACTAGCAACTGATGTTAGCTAGTAAATTATCCAGGTTACCTGCCCAGGTAGCTGGTCTACAATCAGCTTCTCACAGGTTCCCACCTGTGCCTTTAAAAACAATCTGACCTCAACAGGAGTGAGGATAAAACAACAAGTATAGAAAAAACATCAAGATTTTACATGTCTTTTTTACATATAACTACATTAAAACAAACATCTGTCATAGTTTCTAGTGGGGCGTTTGGGCGAAGCTGGGTTACAATGTGAAGGGTTAGAAAAAGTTCAGAGGAGATCGTAAAATTGCTCAGACACTTAAGTTTTGTTTTCCTACAACAACAAAAAAGAAAAACGCAAACCGGGATTGAAATGGTTGCCGTTTTGTTTTTTTGTTTTTTTTTACTACAGTGTCTTTACTTTAGCATTAGCATAGTTGATTCAAATTTAAAAAAACTATGTTTAGTGACCGCTAAAGAAAAGAAAAAACTAGTTTTTTGGTCGTCCATTGAATGCATCATTTCAGACATGGCGCAACAAATGCAAACAGAAAGAAGTGAAACAACAACCACAGAACAGCAAGTTTTACATGCAGCTGCACTTTGGACTTTATAACGGCAAGGGGAAGGCTTGATGAAGACGTTTTGTCCTCGTTACGCTCAGAGGGGAAACCACAGGATCAGCCTCAATTAAAATAAGCTGTTCTAATTTAGACAAAACAATCTGAAACACGTCTTTTAAAAAGGGAAACTTTTCTCAAATGTCAACTGCGCTTCACATAAGCTGGTAAAACTGGGTAGAAAAAAGCTTGAAAATCTTGTTACACTAAGTATTATTTATAGTTTTTAAGCTCTTTTCCTTCTATTAACGATCTATTCATATATTTATAATTGGGGATATGAAAAGTTGGACCAATATCGATATCTGATATTAATATAGCTGTTAAGACCCACAACAATATTTACCGATATCATATTTCTCTTCCATTTTGAAACCTTTGGAAAAAATGACCTTATAGATGAACAAAATGAAGATAAACATTGGTTGTGCATATCAGACCGATACCGATATGTTAAAAACAACTAATATCGGCTCATACCAATGTTAGTGGTGATATATCGTGCGGCGCTTCGTATAATTGTGATTAATTCAGAACTGTAATTTTACTGAAGAAAAACAAAACTCTAGATTTGACAAATTTTGCAAATTGTTCAACAATATTTAGAAAAATGTTTTTTGTTTTTTTGATGTTATTTTCACATAGCTTGACAAGTTTATGTTAAGCTGGAACTTAACCTACCAAATACTAGATCTATTTTGATTTTTTTTTTTATTTGAAAAGTCACATCTTTGATTAGAAACAAAAAAATGTAAGATTTATTTATTTGGGCACTCTCTCTCAAATACCATGTTGAGAACACAATCTGAATGATTTTTGTTTTAGTATCTTAAACAACAATATTTTATGTGTTGTAGAAAACAGCTGCCAACTCCATTGTGGTAAAACTTTCTGATTGCTCCAAATTTCCATCTTTTTTTTTTTTTTCTTGGACCTAAACATAATAATTTCAACCATCACACTCTTGTATCCCACATCCAGATTTTAGTGTATTTCTTCAGAAATCTGTGTAGGGAAAGGTGATAATGCTGCACCTCCCGACTCAAACACTACAGCTGCCGCCGTCTAACAGAGAGTCGGCTCAGCAGAGACCTTCGCTGCACGGGGCCAGCAGCGCAGCACGCAGAGTGACGTGTGAACCTGTGAGGGGATAAGCTGTGGCGCGCCATCGTGTCAACGTCAAGATAAACCAGCTAGAGATTAATTTAGGCCCTGCGACACTTATTGGGAAACATCCTCCAAGTAGTTTTACTCTCAAACTCTACTTTTCTACCTACTAAAATAACTAAACTGGAGATAATGGCAGTTCTGTTATAAATCAACACTGGGCAGAGATCAAGTTCCAGCTGAAAACTCAGCTGCTTATTCAGTGGGTAGTTGGGAAAACACAAAGAGCAAAGTCCGCTGCCTTCAAAGGGATTTTTAATTGATCTGGGTGAGGGTTAGCTTCCCCCTCTATCTGGGGTTTCCCTACAGAGTCATCTTCACTCCAAGCTGTCATGTTTACAGTGAACTTACAGAACTTTCTCTGAGATGTTAGAGGCCAAATTATTAACAGGAAACATGTTAGGGTTGCAAAAAAAACAAACAAACATGAGTTTATTGAAAACTTTAGCTTCACATGTTGATTCAGATCTTTAGAAGCTAAATGTAACGATTTACTTACAATGTAATAAAGCTTTACAGAAGAAAGCAGGACATGTCTGAAGGGGAAAGCTGCTATCAACAGGTCTAATCCAGCACGCACCACTAGACAAAAACCTGCACTGTAAGTATGTTCAATCTGAAATCCTCTGGAGACACTTCTCACGAGTCTGTAATAGGCTGAACAACATCACACACACCACAGAGGATGTGTGTTACTAAACACTGTCCTGAAGGCAATTAGAAACTAAGGGTGAGTTCACACCAGCCCTGTTTGGTCCGCTTCAATCGAACGCTAGTCAGTTCATTTGGGAAGGTGTGAACGCCCAATTGAGCTCCAAGAAAAGGAACTAAAAACCTTGGTCACAGTTTGGCTGAAGTGAACTCTGGCGCAGTTTCATTACATATATGAACACCAAGCGGACTAGAGGCCACGCCAAAAGCAGGAAGGAGACTACAGCGCAGGGCATTCTGGGTAAATACAACCATAACAAACGTGAGTCTAGCGCTAGAAGGAGAAATGTTTTATGGTCTTTCACCAAAGATAAAAGAGAATTCCTGCAAACGTTAAAATTTGCCGCTGCTCCATTTCTGTTTATGTTCCGTGAAGAAGGAAGCTGCACTTAGCAGCTGTGTTTCCATACAAATGTGCACAAAACTTTGTCAATATTCAGGTAATGCCAAACAGTACAATTTCCCAATTGCAGTGTTTCCATTAAATAAGAAATCACAAGTAATGAGTTCATGCAATAAGTCATTAAAAAACATAATAGGCCGTCATACTCCAACTACTCCCTGTTGCCTTTTCCTTTGTGGTTTCTGCCAGTGGTATTTCAGCCTCAATCACACTGACTATCAGGTGTGAATACATACCTGATATCATGTGAAAATACCTATCAGGTGTGAAAACACCCTAAAACAATAGTCCCGTTTAAATATTTTACCCAAAGCATTTCTGGTCATTTGTTGAGGTTTTTAAGTTTGTAGAGAAAAGCTGATGAATGAGAGACTACAGAGGAGTTTACCAGGCAGAAAAAGAGAGAAAAATGTTTAAAAATTCACTAGTGAATGCTGTTTATCCACTCTGAGTCACTCCACACCAGCTCATCAGACGGTTTACACTGCGGTACTCTGGTTACAGTGTTTGTCTATCACACTAATCAGTCCAGTCCAGCTCAGCTGGTCACCTAACTGATCCAGCCGCCCTTTTTCCAACTCAAAAAAAGGGAAAGTGAAAGAGAAAGCCCCCTCTGTTGCAGCTGCAACTTCAGAGGATTCGTGAGACAGAAACAAGGTGGTTCTGGTTGCAACGCAGGAGTGTTGGGTTCCCACACAGACGACTAAAATGATCATTATTTTCATGGTTTCATTTGAGATGAAACGATACGATAACTGACCCGATGAGAGGATTCATTTGACTACTTCAGTTTTCTGGCTCCTTTTTGGAGCAGAGTGCCTAGTTAAACCAGCGGAGCCACTTCCTGAGCCGCAGGAACTATTTCCATTCAGGTAAAGTTGGTTGTCAGTATGCCCGCAGTGAAAGGCCATGATTGTCTCCATGTGGGAGACACAGAGCCGCCGTTTCCACAGAAATCAACCTGCAGCATGTTTTCAGCTGCAGCAGTTTTCGTCATCGTCAGTCGTACTAATTTTCACCACTGGAGGAGAGACTCGTTACTAGGCAACAGCACCTTCACTACTGAGGGAACAAGAAGCTAATTCAAATTTTTGATCAAATTCTGCAGATTTGTGATGATAAACATGTTGTTTATTTCCATAAGTATTTATTAAGATACAGATAGAAGTGATGGTAAAAAGTATTGTTAGCCATTTTTATTGCAACACTAGCTCCATTTATTGATAAATTTTTTTTAATATTGCTATTGCTGCATTCATGAAACAAGTAGTGGAAATAAACAGTAAAAGTTAACAAGAAGTTTGAGGGACAAATAAATATTGTTATGCAGAGTTTATAATTGTCCCGATAAAATAAAATTCATCCACATTTCACATATGAATGGTCTCAATAATTTCCCACCTGTTATTCAAGGTAATATTACACATTAAAATCTAGAGCTTCTGGTTGTGTTGGAAAGACAGAAGTTACAAAGAGAGACTGTAATCTGTAAATCTAAATAATAAACTGCTTTTCAACATCAAGGATATAATTTCTTTAGTTTTAATAAAATTAAAAGTTCTAATGCTATATTGTTTTGAGAATTA
Source organism: Poecilia latipinna (assembly GCF_001443285.1). NCBI lineage: Eukaryota > Metazoa > Chordata > Actinopteri > Cyprinodontiformes > Poeciliidae > Poecilia > Poecilia latipinna. The sequence goes on along the minus strand of NW_015113686.1, from coordinate 7,077 downwards.
GATATTATATTAAAGTGTGTTTAACTAAATAATTAACCAGGATCAAGGCTGCACAATATTTAAAATGATTCTCTATCATAAAATGTGCCAAAAACAACAAGCATACAGAGAGAGACTGTTTGGATGGTTACATATTTAATGTTACCTAAATATGTAAGTACCAAGCTATCAGGTTCTATGCCAGTCGTAAATTTAGTAACTCTTGTTGCTTAAGTGTTAGAAAGGATGTAGAAGAGGCAGGACAGCAGCAACTTTGCTGAGAGAAAATATTTCAGATGGAAATCTAAATTTTCCCCTCGGTAGTTGGATTCACGTCAACTTTCTGACCTGAAAAGTTCATGATTGTTGCAAAAACAAACAGAGACATCATAACTGATACTGCTTAAGGTTATTTTGCCATTATCAATATATTAACTTGAAAATGGTCTCAAAACGACAATATCATCATTTATCTCAATAAGAACTGGCACGATTTATCGTCCAGAAAAAATGTGTTATTGTGACAGGTCTAATTAACACTGTCTACTTGTGTATTTATGTCCAAGTCTTGTAGCTGCTGCTCCACACACCAACATCATCCAGCCCTAAACATGACCCAGAAATTCCTGCATTAATGTGTGTGTGGAGGTTCTTCTGCTGAGGGGATCATTGCTGCCTTTTCATTACCGCTGGGAAACAGCTAACATGATGGAACACGTTCTGATTCTTTGGAGCCGTTACATGTTCAAAGTTTGTGACTGAGTCGGCCGACTAATTTGCTCCTCTAAGTATCTGGCTATGTGGGAAATGAAACCTGACAGAAGCACGGTCATATTTACTCTAAACTCCCTGTTTGTTGAGGAGCTTAAAGAAACTTTTTCTTTTTCATTCTAAGTAGCAGTTAAAGACTTAAAATCATAATGTGTCCCTACAATTAACAAAACCGTTTCAAGTAATAAACGGTCAACAGCAAAAAAAAAAAAAAAAAAAAGAGTTCACACATCCAGGGCCGGATTTACAAGAATGTCGGCTCCTGGGCTGGAAACCATTTGGTGCCCTATTCACAAAAACAAAACAAAACAAAACAAAAAACATTATTTTTCCTGATGCAAATTACAAGGGTTGTCGCAATAAGCAATAAATCATTTAATTGTTTAATAAATTAAAATGAGCACAATAATTTCTATTTGCACAATTGATAATTTTTCTCTTCCTCTTTCTACCAAAAACTGGATGAGAAAAGTCTTCAGTATGGTGCCTTGGTCTCAACTAGACCTTTTTATTGAAGGGCAATTTGGTTTTCAGAGACGTCATAATTCATTTTACTTGTTGTTTCTGTTGTTTTGTTTATTTATTTTGGATATTTAAAATGTCTTACACTTCCATGGTTAAATATTCATTAGAATTTAAGGTTTATTGATCTTTCAGAATGTATTCTTGCATTTTTATGCCATTACCATTAGAACATTTGAAAATGGTCTCAAAACAACAATATCATGATTTATTGTGACAATTTCTGGAACAATTTATCGGCCAGAAAAATTTGCTATTGTAGCAGGCCTACAAATTACACTACATTAATAGATAAAACTACACACAACTGGATATGAACCGATGATACCAGCTGATGGTGGAAGGTTTACTATTTCTCTTGGCCAGTAGCTGCATGTTGTCCGCCTCCTACCCCCCCCCCAAAAAAAATATTATAATTTCAACATTTTAAAACACTTGAGTACCTTTTATATTCATAAAAATCCCAAAATATTATTACCCTGAGCTACTGCCCCTTTTTTTAAATTTGGCTCAGCACAGATCAGTGTCACTTTATATCACTTTAATACTATCATCATATCCTTAAAGACAGTCCATTGCATTTGGATTTGGATTAGGCTGATAACAAGAAGCTACACATTTCAGATCCAGCCTTTTCTTTTTATGTTATCCAGGTCAATGCGAAACAATCCAAACCAAGTCCAGAACCTGCTGTGTTAGCACGCACTCCGTTCCCTAAAACAGGAAACGTTAAACTTGTCGAGATAAGGGTTACACAGAAAGAGATCAAAAACGAATTAAGACTGCAGACCACAAAACCCACAAAGCCACGCTGTTGAAAACCAAGATTAGAAAACCGCCTTCATACAGTGCAGAAAGTGTCGTCTCTCACACTTTATCTCCGACTTGTACCAAACGCACACATTCGATTTTGCAATCGAGCAAACAGTTTATCTGCACAGAGCTGAGACTCTCTCTCTCTCTCTCTCTCTCTCTCTTTCTCTCGATCTTGACTTGCACGCAAAGAGCTAAAACTTCCTCTGCTTGAATAAAAAAAAAAAAACTATTTTGTTTCACAACAGGGTGGCAACTTGGCTGAGAAAAAGCGATTGTGATGAACTTTACTCCTGCAAATTTAACACGAATCAGCAGAACCTGCTCTGCTCTGAAAGGTTGAATCATTTCTCTTTTGCAAGCGTTACATCACAAAGGCGTTCCTCGCTGTGTTTTTTGGAAGGTGAAATTGCACGAATCTGAAAAAAGAAAAAAAAAAAAAAACACCTCAGGAGAAACTGTCACACTCGGGAGCTGCACTCACATGTGAATGTGACCAGCCCACGAGAGGAAACCGTCCAGAACTCACACAGGTTTTACTGCTGACACGCTCACGTTTTTCCTTCAGCTGTAGAAAGGAAAGCGTTCACTTCTCAAACTGTCAGGAGATTAGATAGCCCAACAAAACACAGAGTGAGATGTCCAAGGGAGTGAGTGTTCATGTGATGACAGGGACTTCCTCTGTTTATCCTTTTGCTTTTATAGTGCTGACATGGTTAAGATAGCAAAGCGGGCCTAATACATAAGAGCTCAAATACCTAAATTATTTGTCCTATTAATTAAAAACATCAAACTAAGGAACTCCTACTATTTTGAGGCCTGTAGACACATCAACCAACTTGGATGGCCTTCGTTTTGAGAACAGTTACGTCAGAAAAGGGTTAAGGACACATGCTACTGGTGTACCAATTGTTAAATTATAATAATAATAAAAAACTAGTTTTAAAAGCTTTCCAACAATATAGTTATAAGTTCAATCTCTTATAACAATGTGCTTAGTAGAAGCAAGGCCCCTAAATCTAATTCTCCTCAAGTCTCCACGAAACCCTGCAACAGAGCTATTAGGATAAAGCAGGACTAAAAAAAAGTAGGTTTTCAAGAGGACTAATTACAATAAAAATGACAATATTTCAATTTGAAATAAACTCAATTGAGAGTGTTGCAGATTTCTAGTTTTAAACCGCTGTAAATTATTTGTTCAACACGGTTTTTGTGAAATAAGGTCACTCCGCAATTTACAATACGTCAATATCGCGATATTAAACTAAATTACACACGCAAATACCTACTTGGTAAAACGGGTGAAACTAATTCCTTACTGTAATTTTTGTCTACTTTATGATTTATGTATTTAAAAACAACAGTTATATGCGTTAAGAATTGATCCCCAAACAGATATAGAGGAAAAAGAAACTCAACTGCGCTCGTCCCGCGGTCTCAAACTGACAAGAATCAACTAAAGCCCGACGTCTATTTCAAAGATTATTACAAAATTATTTCATTTTTGTAACAAATTCGTCTACTTAAGGAGTGGGAGCGAAACAAAGTGGAGCGAAAACTTACAACTATATAAAATGTGCCTTTAATGGCTGTTAGTGTTTAAGCCCAATAAAACACTAAAAGCCAAATCAGGAAGTAACGTCCGCCGAGTTCCGAATTTTTAAACGTTTTTAATGTCATGCAAAACACGATATTTTCTTTAAAACACGGCAAGTTACACATTAACATAGACTAGTTCGCAATGCTTCGGACTACCGCCAATAGGCTAAAAACAGCTTAGGTTTCGCTCTCTCCGTTCTGCTCCCCCCGTTCAGCTTAAAAAGCCATTTTCAACCTCACCGTTTCGTCCTCGGGGATCAGAGTTTCAGCATCTTTCTTCACGTCTTTCTGTGCCAAAGCGGTATTAAACGACACTTTCACCATCCTGAAATCGTCGGCGGCAGATTCCCAGAGGCGAAAAACAACAAAGAAAATGGTTGAAAGGACAAAAAGATATCAGAAGTTGCTCCGAAGTGAAGTTGTTGCACTTCCTATTCGGCCAAGTCTGGTATGTTGTGAAAACAAAGCCGCGGAGGTCATCAAGGCAGCCAACGGAGCTACTGCGCAACTTCCGCTAGGCCTTCCAAAATAAAACGAGTTGGGTTGATTTTTTTTGGGAGACTGTTAAGTTAACTAAAACTAAGATACTAAACAAAATACAGTTGAAGATTTTTAAAATAAAGTTTGCTGGAAGACAACTGATGGTACAATAACATAAAAGTATAGAAAATGGTGAAACAAACATAATCTGAACAAAAACAGAAAACCTAAAGTTAAAGGACAAATATATGCCTATAATGTATATTAAATTTCCAGCTTAGTTTTTTTTTTTTTTTTTTTTTGAAAAAAAAAACTGCAAAGTAGGTTAATTTGCGACAGAGATTAATTAACTCTGGCAATTAAAAAGGTGAAAGAATTATTTAGGAAAAAATACATATATTTATCCGCCAGCTATTTAAAAGAAACTACTTTTATGTCAAGCTGTCAGCTGTGAGAAACTTCAACTGAATTACAAAGGTTGGAACAAAAGGCAGTTTTGTTCCAATATTAGCAGACTGATGTTTTTTCTGTCAGCTTTAATGTTTTAGTTTAATTAAGGATGTATGTCATTTTTTCCTTCTTTTTTTAAAAAGTAAATTATATGCATTATTTCTTTTAAATGTCCTGAAATAAAGTAATAATAATAATAATAATAATAATAATAATAATAATAATAATGGCAGTGTAATCCAATAAATATTTGAGGATTGATATGAGGCTTGTAATTGTTTTTAATTTGAAAATGCCAATATATTTTTGTATAAAACTGAAATATACCGAGGACATGCTTGACGAATAGCAACATTTGAAACCACAGTGATGAAAACTATCGGTTTACGCATATAATAAAATGGAGGTGTAGACCGATTTCTCACAAAGTTGTGTTTTACTAACTTCCTGCACAAAGTTTTTCTTCTGGCTGTTTATTATTATTATTATTATTATTATTATTATTATTATTATTATTATTATTGTTAATTATTGTTAATTATTGTTAATTATTATTATTTCATTTGTGCTTTTATTTACACAAACCGGAAACCCCGTGGTTGTTGAAATTCGAGCTTTATTTGATCTGTTGTGGAGCATAAACGCAACTTCACAGACGAGACGGGTCTCGTCGGCGGTCCGTACTGCGCATGCGGGTTAGTTGGGCCCTTTGGGTTCAGTTGAGGATTTACATCAGCTACAAGTTTGCGGAATGTCTACTGGGACTATCACGAGATTATGTTTGAAAGATAACCTGCAATTTGGAGACAAGCATCGCCTCGCAGCCGCTCTTTCCTCTTTTAGGTCTCACAAAAACAAACTTTGCTTTCACTTTTCCAGCGAACCTTCAGTCATAAATCACCTCAAACTCTCATCCACACACACTGCCTGCTGCTCTGGATGCGCAGTTACCTTCACTTTTATTTTATTTTATTTTATTTTATTTTATTGTTGGATTTACATGCTTAAGAATTAGGTAAACATGCAATATTTTAAAGAAACAAGTAATTTCAGATGTTTAACAGGAGACGGAAGTGGAGTTTGGAACTTAAAAAATAGATTGTGCAGATTTGCTTTAATTTAAAAAAGCAAATTCTTTTGGACTAAATTGAAAAAAGAAAAAAAAAACAAAACAACCATAAATTTCTTGTTGTATATTTTCAGCAACAAAAAAACGGTTTAACCTTTTTATAATAAGATAGCCTGTTTCAGTTTGACGCTGTTTCCAATAATTCTCGATTTGACTCTGTTGGCTTTGTCTCTTGCTTTTCACTCTTCTTCTTCTTTTTTACTTTATTTTGAATGCTGAGTTTATAACCAGCACCACAAAAATGTGAACATGTGCATTTCTGTTCTCCAGTGTTTTGCCATTCTTGTCATACCTGTGTTACCAATGAAATAGTCAATTCACAGAGGTGTGTGTACCAGCAGAGCAATAAGCAGCCTCATTTGACTTGCAAAACATGGCTCCAATGACAAAGTCTGACACATTGGTAAGACTAGACTCAGTTGATGAAGAGAAAAGACTATTGAGCAACTACAACTGTTGAATCAACAGAAATGGATACCAAAATATTTTCAGTTTCTAAATAATTGCAATATCTCATACACAGGAAGGGGGTATCGTGTTTTAAAGAACCTAAGAATTAAACTGCCAGCTTCAGTTTCTTGTGGTTGCAGTTCAAATTGTTTTAAAATATGGCGTAGATTGATCAGATTTATTACAAACAGTTACTGATTGTAAAAACTTAAATTTAGAGTAGAAATATGATCAGAACATATGGATTTTTTTAAAGAATCTATTGCTGGAAGTCCTCTATCATGGAAATACATGTGTTGAAATCATTGTATTGTGTTAGAAAAACATCATCTGCAAAGAAAAAATAAACCGTCATCATCACTTTGCAAACAAAATCAGTCAAACAGGCAAACAAAAAGCTCCCAGGCCACATTTTGGACACCCCTGATTTAAACGATACCAGATGTAAGAGAACACCTGCTGAGAACACAGCGATTTATGTATAGTGTAAGTTTACATTACATGTAATGTAATTTACTTACTTTACAATTAAAGTAAGTAAATACTTACTTTAATTGAGATAATTCACTTTGATAATAATTAAACTTTAAAACTAAAAAATGAAAGCCGACAGTCAAATACTGTACGTAATAAGGCCTGTGGGTCGCCTGCACCTGATTGGCTCAGCTGGTCAGGGGCGCAACTACATCCCTGCCAGCATGCCTAGGTGGGCCCCATGTGGGGAAAAGGAGGGCAGACTATATGGGTCCCATATGGGTTTGTCCGCGGGTTCCACGATGGCCCCACATGGGTTTGCCCTTGTAGGGCCACAGCCCTACATGGGCCCTATGTGGTGGTGGGCCACATGGGTTTGTCCATTTAGGGCCCATCCAGGGTCTCAGTCT